>NC_069508.1:166589376-166864376 GCF_027579735.1 Bombina bombina | reverse complement strand
TTTTATTATTTTTATTCAATATTTAAGTTAATATTAAAGGTTTTAACATTGATGTTATTACTACATTTTAATAGGGTTTTAGCTGTGTGCTGGTTACTGTCGGTTTTCATGGACTTTGCAAAAGTTTAAGGATCTTTGAAAATGAATAAATACTTTTCAGCCAATCAGAAAAAGCGTTTATGCAAGTTAAAGTAAGTTGAGCTAAAACTGGCTTCTTCTAATGGTGCCTAAAGTGTGTTTCAATTTTTGCAAGCTCATATGCATAAGCAAGGTAGCAAAAGCTGTTGAAGAATAGCTAGAGGTTGTGGCTGCCTTTACTTTTAATAGGATTACAGAATGCTTTGTAGCTAAAATATCGTACAACGCTTGCAGCAAATCTACTTATATTTATAATCTGTGGCTACAACTCTTCTTGCTATGGGTGGATTCAAAACTTCAAACTGGTGAAATGTTTGTGTTGGCAAGCTATATAAGATTGTGTTGTTTAAATATTTATATATATATATATATATATATATATATATATATATATATATATATATATATATATATATATATATATATATGTTACGGGTAAAGTAAGATATCCAGGTAATCCTAGAATTACCCGGGTAAAACCGACATTACCCAAGTGGCTTTGGATAAAGCCCGATATACTGTACTTCCCTCATCCACACTATTTTTTTCACCTCTGCCTGGGGGGTTCACTTTGCCCCCCTTGAACCCCCGAGACGGAGGCAAAAAAGATACTGAAGATTGGGGAATTACAGTGCATCATATATATGTTTGATGCAGTGACTTGATAAAGCGCATGCACTCTGAGGGGATTTATGATCTTACATCGGGCTTTACCCACAACTGCTTGGGTAATGTCCATTTTAGACAGGTAATTCTAGGATTACCCAAAACAGTATCTGACTTTATCCATAACATATATAAATATTATATGTAACTTATTTGTTTATCTTTCCTTTGGTATATATGTCATTTAATAATATCAAAATCAAATTTAATTTAATAGATATATACTATAATGGAGTTAGTAGTAATACCATTTATTTATGGTTTCTAAATAATATAATATATCAACATTAATCTATGCAATGTACTTTTTAAAAAAAAAAAAATATTTGTGTGATATGTGTATAAATTATTTGTTAATTATTTTCATATTTTTGAAATTAGGACAATTTTACTTATTTATAGAATAAGATGGTATTGTAAGTATAATTGTTCTTTTTTATAAATATAAGTACATTTATTATTTCTTGTAACTTACAAAAAAACAAGTGAAGGGAAAATCAATCTCATTTAAAAAAACTGCTGCTGCTACAGCTGTTTTGGTCCTGTAACTTCCTCACTCCGACTCTAACACAGGAAGTAGAAAGGGCACAAAAATGGGCGTGTAGCCATTGCAGCTGTTGCTATGGTTACATAAGCAAAATATGCAATTAGAGCTCCTTCGAACTAAAATTCCCTATAACTTTGTATTACGTAGCAAGCAGTCACTACTGATGACTACATGGACATAACGATCATAATATGTAAGTGAAATTGATTTGCTACTTAACAAAACAAAAAAGCTAACTCAGTTTTACCAACTTTGGGTCAGATTACGAATGGAGAAGTATTTAACGCTAACTCCGCTAAAAGTAAGCTTATTGCACATGTCAGGTAGTGTTCGTATTACAAGTTTAAAGTAAAAACTTTTCGCTTGCACGCTAACCCAATGCGTGTAAAAAGCCGAAGTTAGAATATCGCGAACGCTTTAACGTATTCTCCCATAGAAGTCAAGGCAGCAAAAAGAGAGGTGAAAAAAACCTAACACCCAAAAAAACTAACAGCCTACTCGTGCACAAACCCGATCACATATTCTCAAGTGTTCTAACCCGACATGAAAATATTAATATTCCAATGTTCTTCACATAGAAGAATATGTTCTATTTATTCATAAATACATATATATATATATATATATATATATATATATATATATATATATATATATATATATATATATACTGTATATGATGGTATTTTGGATCTATACCTATGTATATAGATGAATATATAGGAATAGATATATTTTTATATATATAAATATACACTCACCGGCCATTTTATTAGGTACACCTTGCTAGTACCAGGTTGGACCCCCTTTTGCCTTCAGAACTGTCTTAATTCTTTGTGGCATCGATTCAACAAGGTGTTGGAAACATTCCTCAGAGATTTGGTCCATATTGACAGGATAGCATTACGCAGTTGCTGCAGATTTGTCGGCTGCACATCCATGATGCAAATCTCCCTTTCCACCACATCCCAAAGGTGCTCTATTGAATTGAGATCTGGTGAGTATGAAGGCCATTGGAGTACAGTAAACTCATTGTCATGTTCAAGAAACCAGTTTGAGATTATTTGAGCTTTGTGACATGGTGCATTATCCTGCTGGAAGTAGCCATCAGAATATGGGTACACTGTAGTCAAAAAGGGATGGACATGGTCAGCAACAATACTCAGGTAGTCTGTGGTGTTTAAACAATGCTCAATTTGTACTAAGGGGCCCAAAGTGTGCTAAGAAAATACCCCCCACAGCATTACACCACCACCACCAGCATGAATCATTGATACAAGGCAGGATGGACCCATGCTTCCATGTTGTTTACACTAAATTCTGACCCTACCATCTGAATGTCACAGCTGAAATCGAGACTCATCAAACCAGGCAACATTTCTTTCCAATCTTCTATTGTCCAATTTTGTTGAGCCTGTGCGAATTGTAGCCTTAGTTTGCTGTTCTTAGCTCACAGGAGTGGCACCTGGTGTGGTCCTCTGCTGCTGTATCCCATCTGCTTCAAGGTTCAACGTTTTGTGCGTTCCGAGATGGTATTCTGCATACCTTGATTGTAACGAGTTGTTATTTGAGTTACTGTGGCTTTTCTAACATCTCAAACCAGTCTGCCCATTCTCCTCTGACATCAACAAGGCATTGTTGTTCACACAACTGACATTCACTGGATATTTTTTATCTTTTTCAGACCATTCTCTGTTAACCCTAGAGATGGTTGTGCGTGAAATCCCAGTAGATCAGCAGATTTTTAAATACTCAGACCAGTCTGTCTGGCACCAACAGCTATGCAACGTTCAAAGTCACTTAAATCCCCTTTCTTCCCCATTCTGATGCTCGGTTTGAATTTTAGCAAGTCGTTTTCACCCCATCTAGATGCCTTAATTCATTTAGTTGCTGCCATGTGATTAGCAATTTGTGTTACCATGCAATTGAACAGGTGTACCTAATAAAGTGGCTGGTGAATATATATATATATTTGGACATGTATATGTAAGTATCTCTATGTTAAAGCCCATTGCCTGCCTTTTTTTTTTCAACACCTAAGACCTCATATTTTTAAACTCATTTAACTTTTGATTAAAAAAATATATATTGTTTTATTAGATAGTGTTATTATAAGTTAAACTGTGCATTCAACTGTTTTTTTGATGTGTTTTGTGCCAGTTAACCAGAGCTCTGAAGACATATCTAGACGCAAGTTAACTTTAATTGTGCTGAAGCAATCACTTGTACGTGTAATATAAACGCTCCATCCGACGCAAACAAACAGCCATGAGAAACCCCTTTTCGCCAGCGTGTAACTGTTAGTGTGCCACGCATAATCTGACCTTTTGTGAATTCCAGCCCTAAATTGGCAACTTCACAACTGTGAATATATTTCCCTGTGTTTGCTTTTTATTAGACCTGGGGGTTTGTTTAATGTCTTGTTAGTTTCTTCAGCTGGTGAATCTGTGTATTACAATAGGATCTGTCTCGGTGCGTGGCAGAAGATGTTTGTTTTTGGAGATGCACATGTTTATGTAACTTTATATGTTTTTATCAGTTATAACACCCTATTAATTACAATGCTCCCAATAAAAGGCCTCTCTTACTAGATTAGTGTCCTATTGTCATTGGTGCCCCCCTAGAAAGCTAAAGCAAGGTGTGTTTTTTATCCAGTGTAAGCCTTAGATCTCCTAGGACATTATTAGTATTGTTTGTTTCCAATGTTTAAAATTTAACGCCTTCTGCCACCTTGCAAGTACATGTTGTTCACTTTACCATAGGCTTATTTGTTTATGCCAGCGGGAAATGTTTTTATTTTCATTAGGTGCCCTTTAGTCTGTCAGTTTGGGAATTCCCGTCATAATGTGCTCTTGTGCAGGTTAGGGGCCATTAGAGCTCTTGGGGTACTGCTGCTGGACTTTTACTGCACTTAGGGGAGGTCCTAAACAGTAAAACTTACTATTGCCAATGTAGTACAACATATCAAAACTAGAGGTTGGCATGTTGTTGGTTTTTTTGGGGGTCATCATTTTATACCACTTTAAATTGCAGTTTTCATTTATTTACCCCTCTCTTTGTCATAAGTAAAGCATGAGACTTGTAAAAATGGGAGTGCTCTGCAGCATTATGGTCATTATATCTGAGCGTTATGAGAGTTAGAGTAATGGATAAGGGTGCATAAAATAATCCATACCCACCACCGCTACTGACTTCCATCCTTGGCAGTCCAACAGAGATGTCATTTATACTTAGTAATTAATGAGTTTTAGTAAAAGATACACATGTTAGAACAATTGTTTTAAAGAATGGATGGTGTAAGAATAAATAAGGCAGCACATGGTATAGTACACCCTATAACCTACATCCATTGTACATAGACAGTGTATATTTACGAGAGCGTAACATGAATTTTATTTCCTGGTGACATCAGTGAAGTGTACCAGACCTTACTTGATGGCCTGTACAAATGATTAATGTTTTTTTTTGCTGTCTCCTGACAACTCAGTGAATGCATTAATATATCAGTCCTCTAACAGATTTCTGAAGAAAATAGATATTTGTATGTTAGATTTTATCTCTGTGACATCATAAAGTACAATATAAATATTGTCACAAAAATAGTCACTTTTCGCCAACATCCCTGCTGCACCCAGCTAAAAACACCAACATCCCTGCTACTCCCAGATAAAAATACCATTATCCCTGCTGTATGCAGCTACAAAATACCAGCATTTCTGCAGTACCCTGCTAAAAATACCAACATTCCTGCTACACCCAGCTAAAATCCTGATGCAATCATCTAAAAATTCCAACAGCCATGCTGCACCCAGTTACGACTACCAACATCACTGCTGCACCTAGTTACAACTAACAACATCCCTACTGCACACAGTTACAATTACCAACATCCCTGCTGCACCCAGTTACAATTACCAACATCTTTGCTGCACCTAGTTACAACTACCAACATCCCTGCTGCACCCAGTTACAACTACCAACATCCCTGCTTCACCTAGTTACAACTACCAACATCCCTGCTGCACCCAGTTACAACTACCAACATCCCTGCTTCACCTAGTTACAACTACCAACATCCCTGCTGCACCCAGTTACAACTACCAACATCCCTGCTGCACCCAGATACAACTACCAACATCCCTGCTGCCCCTAGTTACAACTACCAACATCCCTACTGCACCCAGTTACAACTAACAACATCCCTGCTGCACCCAGTTACAACTACCAACATCCCTGCTGCACCCAGTTACAATTACAAACATCCCTGCTGCACCTGGTTAAAACTACCAACATTCCTGCTGCACCCAGTTACAACTACCAACATCCCTGCTGCACCAAGTTACAACTACCAACATCCTTGCAGTACCTAGTCATAACTACTAACATCCCTGCTGCACCCAGTTACAACTACCAATATCCCTGCTGCACCCAGTTACAACTACCAAAATCCCTGCTGCATCTAGTTACATCTACCAACACCCCTGCTGCACCCAGTTACAACTACCAACATCCCTTCTGCACCCAGTTACATCTACTAACATCCCTGCTGCACCCAGTTACAACTAGCAATATCCCCACTGCATCTAGTTACAACTACCAACATCCCTGCTGCATCTAGTTAAAATTACTAACATCCCTGCTGCATCCAGTTACATCTACCAACATCCCTGATGCACCCAGTTGTAACTACCAACATCCCTGCTGCACCAAGTTACAACTACCCATATCTCTGCTGCACCAAGCTAAATAAAAAACAACATCCCTGCTGCACCCAGTTACATCTACCAACACCCCTGCAACACCTAGTTACAACTACCAACATCCCGACTGCACCCACCCAGTTACAACTACCAACATGCCTGCTGACCCCAATTACAACTACCAACATCTCTGCTGCACCCAGTTACAACTAACAACATCCCTGCTGCACCCAGTTACAACTACCAACATTCCTGCTGCACCCAGTTACAACTACCAACATCCCTGCTGTACCAAGTTACAACTACCAACATCCCTGCTGCCCCCAATTGCAACTACCAACATCCCTGCTGCACCCAGTAGCAAGTATCAACATTCCTGCTACACCCAATTACAACTACCAACATCCCTGCTGCATCAAGTTGCAACTATCAACATCCCTGCTGCCCCCAATTACAATTACCAACATCCCTGCTGCACCCAGTTACAACCCAGTTACAACTACCAACATCCCTGCTGCACCTAGTTACAACTACTAACACCTCCACTGTATCTAGTTACAATTACCAACATCCCTGCTGCACCAATTTACAACTTCCAATATCCCTGCTGCACACAGTTACATCTACCAACGTCCCTGCTGCACCCAGTTGCAAGTATCAACATTCCTGCTGCACCCAATTACAACTACCAACATCCCTGCTGCATCAAGTTGCAACTATCAACATCCCTGCTGCCCCCAATTACAACTACCAACATCCCTGCTGCACCCAGTTACAACCCAGTTACAACTACCAACATCCCTGCTGCACCTAGTTACAACTACTAACATCCCCACTGCATCTAGTTCCAATTACCAACGTCCCTGCTGCACCCAGTTACATCTACCAACGTCCCTGCTGCACCCAGTTACAACTACCAAACATTCCTGCAGCAACTAGTTATAACTACTAACATCTCTGCTGCACCCAGTTGCAACTACTAACATCCCTGCTGCACCCAGTTACAACTACCAGTATCTCTGCTGCACCCAGTTACAATTTCCAAAATCCCTGCTGCATCTAGTTACATCTACCAACACCCCTGCTGCACCCAATTACAATTACCAACATCCCTGCTGCACCTGGTTACAACTACCAACATTCCTGCTGCACCCAGTTACAACTACCAACATCCCTGCTGCACCAAGTTACAACTACCAACATCCTTGCAGCACCTAGTCATAACTACTAACATCCCTGCTGCACCCAGTTACAACTACCAACACCTCTGCTGCACCCAGTTACAACTACCAACATCCCTGCTGCACCCAGTTACATCTACTAGCATCCCTGCTGCACCCAGTTACAACTAGCAATATCCCCACTGCATCTAGTTACAACTATCAACATCCCTGCTGCATCTAGTTACAATTACTAACATCCCTGCTGCATCCAGTTACATCTACCAACATCCCTGATGCACCCAGTTGTAACTACCAACATCCCTGCTGCACCCAGTTACAACTACCCATAACTCTGCTGCACCAAGCTAAATAAAAAACAACATCCCTGCTGCACCCAGTTACATCTACCAACACCCCTGCAACACCTAGTTACAACTACCAACATCCAGACTGCACCCACCCAGTTACAACTACCAACATGCCTGCTGACCCCAATTACAACTACCAACATGCCTGCTGACCCCAATTACAACTAACAACATCCCTGCTGCACCCAGTTACAACTACCAACATTCCTGCTGCACCCAGTTACAACTACCAACATCCCTGCTGCACCAAGTTACAACTACCAACATTCCTGCTGCCCCCAATTGCAACTACCAACATCCCTGCTGCACCCAGTTACAACTACCAACATCCCTGCTGCACCTAGTTACAACTACTAACACCTCCACTGTATCTAGTTACAATAACCAACATCCCTGCTGCACCAAGTTACAACTTCCAATATCCCTGCTGCACACAGTTACATCTACCAACTTCCCTGCTGCACCCAGTTGCAAGTATCAACATTCCTGCTGCACCCAATTACAACTACCAACATCCCTGCTGCATCAGGTTGCAACTACCAACATCCCTGCTGCCCCCAATTACAACTACCAACATCCCTGCTGCACCCAGTTACAACCCAGTTACAACTACCAACATCCCTGCTGCACCTAGTTACAACTACTAACATCCCCACTGCATCTAGTTCCAATTACCAACGTCCCTGCTGCACCCAGTTACATCTACCAACGTCCCTGCTGCACCCAGTTACAACTACCAAACATTCCTGCAGCAACTAATTATACCTACTAACATCTCTGCTGCACCCAGTTGCAACTACTAACATCCCTGCTGCACCCAGTTACAACTACCAGTATCTCTGCTGCACCCAGTTACAATTACCAAAATCCCTGCTGCATCTAGTTACATCTACCAACACCCCTGCTGCACCCAGTTACGACTACCAACATCCTTGCTGCACCCAGTTACAACTAGCAATATCCCCACTGCATCTAGTTACAACTACCAACATCCCTGCTGCATCCAATTACATCTACCAACATCCCTGATGCACCCAGTTATAACTACCAACATCCCTGCTGTACCCAGTTACATCTACCAACAACCCTGCTGTACCTAGTTAGAACAAACAACGTCCCTGCTGCACCCAGTTACAACTACCAACATCCCTGCTGCACCTAGTTACAACTACCAACATCCCTGCTGCATCAGGTTGCAACTACCAACATCCCTGCTGCCCCCAATTACAACTACCAACATCCCTGCTGCACCCAGTTACAACCCAGTTACAACTACCAACATCCCTGCTGCACCTAGTTACAACTACTAACATCCCCACTGCATCTAGTTCCAATTACCAACGTCCCTGCTGCACCCAGTTACATCTACCAACGTCCCTGCTGCACCCAGTTACAACTACCAAACATTCCTGCAGCAACTAATTATACCTACTAACATCTCTGCTGCACCCAGTTGCAACTACTAACATCCCTGCTGCACCCAGTTACAACTACCAGTATCTCTGCTGCACCCAGTTACAATTACCAAAATCCCTGCTGCATCTAGTTACATCTACCAACACCCCTGCTGCACCCAGTTACGACTACCAACATCCTTGCTGCACCCAGTTACAACTAGCAATATCCCCACTGCATCTAGTTACAACTACCAACATCCCTGCTGCATCCAATTACATCTACCAACATCCCTGATGCACCCAGTTATAACTACCAACATCCCTGCTGTACCCAGTTACATCTACCAACAACCCTGCTGTACCTAGTTAGAACAAACAACGTCCCTGCTGCACCCAGTTACAACTACCAACATCCCTGCTGCACCTAGTTACAACTACCAACATCCCTGCTGCATCCAATTACATCTACCAACATCCCTGATGCACCCAGTTATAACTACCAACATCCCTGCTGTACCCAGTTACATCTACCAACAACCCTGCTGTACCTAGTTAGAACAAACAACATCACTGCTGCACTCAGTTACAACTACCAACATGCCTGCTAACCCCAATTACAACTACCAACATCCCTGCTGCACCCAGTTACAACTAACAACAAAGTGGGGGTAAAATCTGGATTGGATGAGACTCTTAAGCGCTTGTGCTTAATTACCCAATAAGGAAAGATAGTCTTACTATGTAGTTGGATTCAATGAGATCTATTTATTTTTAGAATTATAAATACATACAATAAAATTTAAAACAATAGAAATTGATTCTTAAAACAAATCTAACTGGTTGGCCAACCATACAGTGTGAATAAAATGATATAATATGTTTTCCAATCCCTGTTACTTAGTGTGTTATACAAACATATCTGTATATTTGAATTTTTGAATTTTGGTTTAATTGCAGATATTTTTTATGGATTTGATATAGTGGACTTGTGAAGAAGTATGGTATCCACAAAGAATATTCGCAATATTAATTCTTAATTACCATATTTACCATATTCGTTTGTTTAAAGCTGAACATACATAATTAAAATAGCGTCAATGGTATCAACAATATAATTAAAATAGCGTCAATGGTATCAACAATAGTAACAAATAATAAAAGTGAAACAAAAATAAAGTGATACAGTAAAAATCGTATAAGTTATGAAAGATAAAGTCTTTCTGCCGTGATCGTTAGAGTAATTGTTAATTGCTTTTTGTTAAAAGCGCTGTTGTTAAGTCCTCCGTGGGGATAGTATGTGCGGGCGTGCTGCAACACGTTTTTATCTAATTGCTATATATATTGCGATTATAAGTCACTGTTAAGTAGTTTTGGTTATCTGTCCTTCACATTAACTTCCTTAGTTGGTGTAGGTATAATAAATCTTACCCGTTGTTTCTTTTGGGATACTTTGTTTCTGGTCTAGTTTCTTTTTGTACCCAATTCAATCTTTACTGTGATGAATGTGGATCGGAAGCCGGGATAGCCGCTGCCGGTGTTGTAGTGGTTTCAGTATGTCGAGTTGGTTTGTCTCTGCGATTACACACACTTGAAGAAGTAGATGCTGGGGTATTGTGGTAGTGTGCTTTAACCGTTAATCCTTTTGTCAGATGGCTGGGCTTTTTGCCTGGTTCAGGTTTTCAAAACCTCTTGAATTGTTGCGAATGTGTTCTGTTTAGATCCGTACTCTATTTGTTTCAGAGTATCCGATCTGCAGGTGTCCACAGGTTTCTTTAGGCCCAATTATTAGGTAAGGTATTTCAGTTGTTCTTGGCGGTCCTTTGAAAGGAGGACTAGGTGCTTTGAAGGTTGTTCTTGAACGCTTCAGAATATCTTTCAAGCGTATTTGTTGGTCCGTGGTTTGATGTAGTCTTGGCGGTCCACTTCGAAAGTGGACTATGAAAATGTTCAGTGTAGCAAGGAGTAGGCAACGCGTTTCAGCTGATTAATACAGCCTTTATCAAGCATATCCTTGCAGTTGTAAACAGTGGGTTTTTGTATTCTGTGATTTGATTCTATTGGATCCCCTAGGTAGTTGTATCTTTACAATCTGGTGATCCTATTGGTTGTTGTGTCGGTGCTTTTGATTGGTCATTCCTTAGCATGTGACCTATTAATGGTTCAGTTTATCACGGTGATGGGGGAATTTTCACTTATTTGTATCAGATGACCAAGTAAATGCATAAAACGTTATGAAAACTTGTTCCAGTAGTAAACACAAATACGAATGTATTGTTATAATAAAAACATAAATAACTTTTTGTACGTCAGAGAATCTGTCCTTACAGGGTTTGTGAGTCAGTATAAGGTTTTTGGTATATGCCAATTTGAATATTTATTATGTTCTATTTAGTCCTTTAGTGCAAGAATTCATATTTTATTGTTGGTTCAATTCTAGGGTTGGTAAATTAGAGGTTTAGTCATTTGTTTTGATGATGCAATTTAATATAACAGTGGAATGGGAAATTTCAATTTTGCGTGTTCTTGTTTGATCTTTAGTAATCGTTTGTTAAAAAGCAGTTTTTTTATTAATAATCGTTATTTCCATTATTATTGCTTTGGTGCAAGTATATGAAACATGCATTATTGGTTCTGGAATTTTTATTCCTATTTTTGTAATTTATTTATTTTTAGTGTTCGTTCTTTTATAATCTTTTGTTGAAGAGCAGGTTAATCTTTTGGTATTCATCATTTCAATTGTATTGGTTCAAGGATATAAAACATCCATTATTAATAGTTGTGTATCAATCTGTTGGGTTTCTCTTCCGAATTTGGAGTGTTTGTTCTCTTTTAGCCTTTGTTGAAAGAGGGTATCATAAAACGATTTCTTAAAATTTGGTGAAATTTTGAATTGTTTATGAAGTGTTGTTATCAGATGCATTATTATTGGTTCTGGAATTTTTATTCCTATTTTTGTAATTTATTTATTTTTAGTGTTCGTTCTTTTATAATCTTTTGTTGAAGAGCAGGTTAATCTTTTGGTATTCATCATTTCAATTGTGTTGGTTCAAGGATATAGAACATCCATTATTATTAGTTGTGTATCAACCTGTTGGGTTTCTCTTCCGAATTTGGAGTGTTTGTTCTTTTTTAGCCTTTGTTGAAGGAGTGTGTCATAAAACGATTTTTTAAAATTTTTGGTGAAATTTTGAATTGTTTATGAAGTATTGTTATCAGATTGGGTTTTTGGTAAAACATGCATTATTATTGGTTCTGGAATTTTTATTCCTATTTTTGTAATTTATTTATTTTTAGTGTTTGTTCTTTTATAATCTTTTGTTGAAGAGCAGGTTAATCTTTTGGTATTCATCATTTCAATTGTATTGGTTCAAGGATATAGAACATCCATTATTATTAGTTGTGTATCAACCTGTTGGGTTTCTCTTCCGAATTTGGAGTGGTTGTTCTCTTTTAGCCTTTGTTGAAGGATTGTATTATAAAACGATTTTTTTAAATTTTTGGTGAAATTTTGAATTGTTTATGAAGTGTTGTTATCAGATTGGGTTTTTGGTGTTGGCATGCAGGATTTTTTGTGGTTCAAGTATTCAAGAAACAGTTTAGACTGAAGTCTATATTCAGACCTTTTGGTCTTAAGGTTTGCATTTCGAAGATCCATTTTGCTTCTTTTTTAAGTAGGTTGTTTGCCTGGTTACCACCTCTTATATTTTGTTTAATTTTTTGTATAGCTGTGTAGTTGAAATATTTTAGATTGCTGTTATTGCAAGTTCTGAAGTGTTTGGGAACTGGCAGGTCTTTATTTCTTTCTAGTTCCGATTTTTCTATTGATAATATGTGTTCCCTTATTCGTTCTTTTATCATCCTTTCCGTTTCACCTATATATTGTTTGTCACATTTTGTGCATGTTATAAGATATATTATGTTTGTGTCTGTACATCTTATAGTCTCTTTTATTTTATATTCCTTGTTTGTGATGCTGGATTTGAATGATTTAGCTTTTTTTGCATGTCTGCATGCTTTGCAGAAACCGCAGGGATAAAATCCCTGTAATGTTTCACCTTGAACTCCTTTTTGGATTTTCGGTTTGTTATGTTTTATGGTTGGAGCTAGTGAACTTTTTAGGTTTTTGGCCTTTTTGTAAATGAATTTTGGGTTTTGTGGTAATTTCTCTCCTAAGTGTGGATCTTGTTGTAGTATTTTCCAGTGTGATTTGATAATTTTTTCTATTTCACCTCTATCCTCACTGTACTCTGTGATGAAAGGGATGAACCATTCTTTAGATTCTTCTATAGTGTTAGTTTTATCTTTGGGTTTATATTTGAGTATGTCCTTTCTGTTGGTTTTTTGTACTTGAAGTCTTTCCACTTCTATTTCTTCCTCTGTGTATCCTCTTTCTATGAATTTCTCTTTAAGTCTCTTTGATTGGATTTCAAAATCTGTGTCTTTTTTACAGTTTCTTTTGAGTCTAAGGAACTGACCCTTTGGTATATTTTGTTTCCACCGCTTGAGGTGACCACTTGTTTCGTGTATGAAGTTGTTTGCATCGACCTCTTTGAAATAGGTTTTTGTGAGAAGCTCGTTATTTTCTATGCTAATTTCTAGGTCTAGATAATGTATTTTCTCTGTACTGTAGTCTGCAGTGAATTTTAGATTAAGTTGATTGTTGTTCATATGTTCTAAGCAGGTATTTAAATCTTGTGTTGTGCCTTTCCAGACAAAGAAGAGATCATCAATAAATCTTTTATACATGATGAAATTATTTTTGAAGGGGCTCTCTTGTAGGAATTGTGTTTCCCATATTCCCATGAACAGATTTGCGTAACTAGGGGCAAATTTAGTGCCCATAGCTGTTCCGCAAATCTGTTCATAGTATGTGTTTTCGTACATAAAAAAGTTATGGGTTAGAATAAATTCTATACAATCTATTATGAATTCTCGTTGTTCTTTTAACATAGTTGGGTCATTTCTTAAATATTTATTGATGGCATGGAGGCCATCTTCGTGTCTAATGGAGGTATACAGTGCCTGAACATCGCATGTCACTAGTATATATTCATCAGTCCATTTGAAATTATCTAACATTATTAATAGGTTTGTTGAGTCTCTTAAATATGAGTCTAAGTTTATGACGTATTTTTGAAGATATTTGTCGATATAGGCTGATAAATTTGACGTTAGTGAGTCAATCCCTGAAATAATTGGTCTGCCTGGTGGGTTAGTAAGTGATTTGTGGATTTTTGGAAGGACGTATATGACTGGAATAATAGGGTGGTTAGGGAGAAGGTAGTTGTGTTCTTTCTCATTAAGAATACCTATATTAGATGCTTTATCCAGAAGGTGTTTTAGAAATACTTTGTAAATGATGGTTGGATTACACCGTAATTTTTTGTAGGTGTTCACATCTTGTATAAGTGAATGTACCATTTCTTTGTATTTGTTTGTATCTAAGATGACTATCCCTCCTCCCTTATCCGCTGGCTTTATTGTGATTTCGTTGTTTTCTTCTAGTTCTTTTATAAGGTTTTTTTGTTTTAGTGTGATGTTATGTTTTATTTTCTTTTGTGCGATGTTGCTTATATCTTCTAAAATCAGTTTCTCAAAGGTTTCTATGTAGTTGCCTTTTTCATGTTTAGGATAAAAGTTTGATTTTTCTTTTAGCCCTGAGTGTATGAAGTTGTCTGTTTGGGTGTTTGTGATGTCATTAGTTATTTCTCTTTCGAGAGAGGTCTTCTGGAAATATTTTTTGAGGGTTAATTTCCTAATAAATTTGCTGGCGTCTATATATGTTTCAAATTTATTTAGTTTTCTTGTTGGTGCAAAAGAGAGGCCTTTATTTAAGATTTCTATTTGGGATGTATTTAGAGTGACTTTGCTAAGATTAAAGATGCCATTTTGCTTTATCTCATTCTTTTCGCTTGTTGGTTTTGGTATTGGGGCTCTCCTCTTTCTCCTCTCTGTTCCCCTCCCTCTGTTACCTCTTCTTCTGAATGGTTTCTTTTTCTTCTGGTATTTGGGTGTGGTCCTACCTCTAAAAAATGTTGTTCAGTAGTTACAGCGGAGTGTTCACCTTTTGTGATAGTATTTCCATTTTCTAAAGGGGCATATCTGTTGTATGTGGGCACTGTCCAATTCTCTTTTTCAGTCCTGTTATTTTTATTTTTGTTGTTCCAACCATGGTTGTGAGTTGTGTTGGTTGTATACTCTTGGTTTCTATTGTAGTAATTGTGGTTTTTGTATTGTTCTCTGTAATAAGTAGGTTGGTGTAAATATTCTGTTCTATTTTCTCTGGAGTAGTCTGTTTCTTTCTTATTTCTCTGGTAGTAATTTTGGTGGTTGTGCTGTTTATGGTTGTATCCTGTTGTTTGCCAAGCGGGTCTGAAATTTTGTTCTCTTGTAGAGAAAGTTTCTTGGTTCCTTTTAAAAGTGTTATATGAGTTTTGGTTATATGGTTTATAGTTGATCTCTCTTTCATTGTAATTTTGATATCTGTTGTTTTGTGTCCTGTAGTCTCTGTAATCGCTATTATTATTGGTGGGATATTCATTTTTAGATGTATCACTATGTTGAGTGTCCTTAAATCTGTATTGTTGTTTTTCTGTAAGGGGCGGTTTATTTATCCCTGATGGGAGGTCAGTTTTGTGTTCTACTGTGGTTTTCATAGTGTCTCTTCTCCAACTGTGGCTTGTGTATTTATTTGAATCAGGGTTTTTTAGATGTGTGTCATAGTCCTCTCTGTCTCTTTCAAATTTATTTAGTTTGATTTTAATCAGTTCATCCTTGGTTTCCCTCATTAATTTCTTAAGTTGTTCTTCCTTTCTTTTGTATTCGTCTAGATCTTTAAATATTTGGAGTTTACTCTCTATTTCATTGATTTCATTTCCTAACTTTATTAGAATCTCTTCTCTATGTTCTTTAATTAATTGCATTAGTTTAGCAGATGCCTCATCTAGGATCTCAGCCCATTTCTTTTTAAATTCTTCAGATTCTGTTTTGAATGTGCATTCCTTTTTTATACGTAGTCCCCTAGGTATTCTTTTAGCGCTTAAATACTCATTAAGAAAGATGCACTCAGTTTTGTGTCTAATTTCCAGAATAAGCTTTTTTTCTAATAAATTCATAAATTCTCTAATTTTTTCTTTATCGCTGTTATTGACTATAGTTGGTATTGTATGATTTGTTTTGTCAAAGATGTTGTGTATATTGTCATATATAGTTGATCTGAGTTCAAAGATATCGGTTCAAAAGCACCGACACAACAACCAATAGGATCACCAGATTGTAAAGATACAACTACCTAGGGGATCCAATAGAATCAAATCACAGAATACAAAAACCCACTGTTTACAACTGCAAGGATATGCTTGATAAAGGCTGTATTAATCAGCTGAAACGCGTTGCCTACTCCTTGCTACACTGAACATTTTCATAGTCCACTTTCGAAGTGGACCGCCAAGACTACATCAAACCACGGACCAACAAATACGCTTGAAAGATATTCTGAAGCGTTCAAGAACAACCTTCAAAGCACCTAGTCCTCCTTTCAAAGGACCGCCAAGAACAACTGAAATACCTTACCTAATAATTGGGCCTAAAGAAACCTGTGGACACCTGCAGATCGGATACTCTGAAACAAATAGAGTACGGATCTAAACAGAACACATTCGCAACAATTCAAGAGGTTTTGAAAACCTGAACCAGGCAAAAAGCCCAGCCATCTGACAAAAGGATTAACGGTTAAAGCACACTACCACAATACCCCAGCATCTACTTCTTCAAGTGTGTGTAATCGCAGAGACAAACCAACTCGACATACTGAAACCACTACAACACCGGCAGCGGCTATCCCGGCTTCCGATCCACATTCATCACAGTAAAGATTGAATTGGGTACAAAAAGAAACTAGACCAGAAACAAAGTATCCCAAAAGAAACAACGGGTAAGATTTATTATACCTACACCAACTAAGGAAGTTAATGTGAAGGACAGATAACCAAAACTACTTAACAGTGACTTATAATCGCAATATATATAGCAATTAGATAAAAACGTGTTGCAGCACGCCCGCACATACTATCCCCACGGAGGACTTAACAACAGCGCTTTTAACAAAAAGCAATTAACAATTACTCTAACGATCACGGCAGAAAGACTTTATCTTTCATAACTTATACGATTTTTACTGTATCACTTTATTTTTGTTTCACTTTTATTATTTGTTACTATTGTTGATACCATTGACGCTATTTTAATTATATTGTTGATACCATTGACGCTATTTTAATTATGTATGTTCAGCTTTAAACAAACGAATATGGTAAATATGGTAATTAAGAATTAATATTGCGAATATTCTTTGTGGATACCATACTTCTTCACAAGTCCACTATATCAAATCCATAAAAAATATCTGCAATTAAACCAAAATTCAAAAATTCAAATATACAGATATGTTTGTATAACACACTAAGTAACAGGGATTGGAAAACATATTATATCATTTTATTCACACTGTATGGTTGGCCAACCAGTTAGATTTGTTTTAAGAATCAATTTCTATTGTTTTAAATTTTATTGTATGTATTTATAATTCTAAAAATAAATAGATCTCATTGAATCCAACTACATAGTAAGACTATCTTTCCTTATTGGGTAATTAAGCACAAGCGCTTAAGAGTCTCATCCAATCCAGATTTTACCCCCACTTTGAAGTTTGTGAGATTACTTCTTCGAGACTCCCTAGCTTTTACCCCCACAGCGCATAGTTTATTAACCCAACACACCAATACACCTTAAATAATCTCTATAATAAACCTTGCAGCAGTGATGGAAAATAACAGCACAATGTTACACACAACAGAAATACCTGAAAACCCTATATCTCTTAGAAAAGAAAATGATAAAACAGACAGAACCGATATCTTTGAACTCAGATCAACTATATATGACAATATACACAACATCTTTGACAAAACAAATCATACAATACCAACTATAGTCAATAACAGCGATAAAGAAAAAATTAGAGAATTTATGAATTTATTAGAAAAAAAGCTTATTCTGGAAATTAGACACAAAACTGAGTGCATCTTTCTTAATGAGTATTTAAGCGCTAAAAGAATACCTAGGGGACTACGTATAAAAAAGGAATGCACATTCAAAACAGAATCTGAAGAATTTAAAAAGAAATGGGCTGAGATCCTAGATGAGGCATCTGCTAAACTAATGCAATTAATTAAAGAACATAGAGAAGAGATTCTAATAAAGTTAGGAAATGAAATCAATGAAATAGAGAGTAAACTCCAAATATTTAAAGATCTAGACGAATACAAAAGAAAGGAAGAACAACTTAAGAAATTAATGAGGGAAACCAAGGATGAACTGATTAAAATCAAACTAAATAAATTTGAAAGAGACAGAGAGGACTATGACACACATCTAAAAAACCCTGATTCAAATAAATACACAAGCCACAGTTGGAGAAGAGACACTATGAAAACCACAGTAGAACACAAAACTGACCTCCCATCAGGGATAAATAAACCGCCCCTTACAGAAAAACAACAATACAGATTTAAGGACACTCAACATAGTGATACATCTCAAAATGAATATCCCACCAATAATAATAGCGATTACAGAGACTACAGGACACAAAACAACAGATATCAAAATTACAATGAAAGAGAGATCAACTATAAACCATATAACCAAAACTCATATAACACTTTTAAAAGGAACCAAGAAACTTTCTCTACAAGAGAACAAAATTTCAGACCCGCTTGGCAAACAACAGGATACAACCATAAACAGCACAACCACCAAAATTACTACCAGAGAAATAAGAAAGAAACAGACTACTCCAGAGAAAATAGAACAGAATATTTACACCAACCTACTTATTACAGAGAACAATACAAAAACCACAATTACTACAATAGAAACCAAGAGTATACAACCAACACAACTCACAACCATGGTTGGAACAACAAAAATAAAAATAACAGGACTGAAAAAGAGAATTGGACAGTGCCCACATACAACAGATATGCCCCTTTAGAAAATGGAAATACTATCACAAAAGGTGAACACTCCGCTGTAACTACTGAACAACATTTTTTAGAGGTAGGACCACACCCAAATACCAGAAGAAAAAGAAACCATTCAGAAGAAGAGGTAACAGAGGGAGGGGAACAGAGAGGAGAAAGAGGAGAGCCCCAATACCAAAACCAACAAGCGAAAAGAATGAGATAAAGCAAAATGGCATCTTTAATCTTAGCAAAGTCACTCTAAATACATCCCAAATAGAAATCTTAAATAAAGGCCTCTCTTTTGCACCAACAAGAAAACTAAATAAATTTGAAACATATATAGACGCCAGCAAATTTATTAGGAAATTAACCCTCAAAAAATATTTCCAGAAGACCTCTCTCGAAAGAGAAATAACTAATGACATCACAAACACCCAAACAGACAACTTCATACACTCAGGGCTAAAAGAAAAATCAAACTTTTATCCTAAACATGAAAAAGGCAACTACATAGAAACCTTTGAGAAACTGATTTTAGAAGATATAAGCAACATCGCACAAAAGAAAATAAAACATAACATCACACTAAAACAAAAAAACCTTATAAAAGAACTAGAAGAAAACAACGAAATCACAATAAAGCCAGCGGATAAGGGAGGAGGGATAGTCATCTTAGATACAAACAAATACAAAGAAATGGTACATTCACTTATACAAGATGTGAACACCTACAAAAAATTACGGTGTAATCCAACCATCATTTACAAAGTATTTCTAAAACACCTTCTGGATAAAGCATCTAATATAGGTATTCTTAATGAGAAAGAACACAACTACCTTCTCCCTAACCACCCTATTATTCCAGTCATATACGTCCTTCCAAAAATCCACAAATCACTTACTAACCCACCAGGCAGACCAATTATTTCAGGGATTGACTCACTAACGTCAAATTTATCAGCCTATATCGACAAATATCTTCAAAAATACGTCATAAACTTAGACTCATATTTAAGAGACTCAACAAACCTATTAATAATGTTAGATAATTTCAAATGGACTGATGAATATATACTAGTGACATGCGATGTTCAGGCACTGTATACCTCCATTAGACACGAAGATGGCCTCCATGCCATCAATAAATATTTAAGAAATGACCCAACTATGTTAAAAGAACAACGAGAATTCATAATAGATTGTATAGAATTTATTCTAACCCATAACTTTTTTATGTACGAAAACACATACTATGAACAGATTTGCGGAACAGCTATGGGCACTAAATTTGCCCCTAGTTACGCAAATCTGTTCATGGGAATATGGGAAACACAATTCCTACAAGAGAGCCCCTTCAAAAATAATTTCATCATGTATAAAAGATTTATTGATGATCTCTTCTTTGTCTGGAAAGGCACAACACAAGATTTAAATACCTGCTTAGAACATATGAACAACAATCAACTTAATCTAAAATTCACTGCAGACTACAGTACAGAGAAAATACATTATCTAGACCTAGAAATTAGCATAGAAAATAACGAGCTTCTCACAAAAACCTATTTCAAAGAGGTCGATGCAAACAACTTCATACACGAAACAAGTGGTCACCTCAAGCGGTGGAAACAAAATATACCAAAGGGTCAGTTCCTTAGACTCAAAAGAAACTGTAAAAAAGACACAGATTTTGAAATCCAATCAAAGAGACTTAAAGAGAAATTCATAGAAAGAGGATACACAGAGGAAGAAATAGAAGTGGAAAGACTTCAAGTACAAAAAACCAACAGAAAGGACATACTCAAATATAAACCCAAAGATAAAACTAACACTATAGAAGAATCTAAAGAATGGTTCATCCCTTTCATCACAGAGTACAGTGAGGATAGAGGTGAAATAGAAAAAATTATCAAATCACACTGGAAAATACTACAACAAGATCCACACTTAGGAGAGAAATTACCACAAAACCCAAAATTCATTTACAAAAAGGCCAAAAACCTAAAAAGTTCACTAGCTCCAACCATAAAACATAACAAACCGAAAATCCAAAAAGGAGTTCAAGGTGAAACATTACAGGGATTTTATCCCTGCGGTTTCTGCAAAGCATGCAGACATGCAAAAAAAGCTAAATCATTCAAATCCAGCATCACAAACAAGGAATATAAAATAAAAGAGACTATAAGATGTACAGACACAAACATAATATATCTTATAACATGCACAAAATGTGACAAACAATATATAGGTGAAACGGAAAGGATGATAAAAGAACGAATAAGGGAACACATATTATCAATAGAAAAATCGGAACTAGAAAGAAATAAAGACCTGCCAGTTCCCAAACACTTCAGAACTTGCAATAACAGCAATCTAAAATATTTCAACTACACAGCTATACAAAAAATTAAACAAAATATAAGAGGTGGTAACCAGGCAAACAACCTACTTAAAAAAGAAGCAAAATGGATCTTCGAAATGCAAACCTTAAGACCAAAAGGTCTGAATATAGACTTCAGTCTAAACTGTTTCTTGAATACTTGAACCACAAAAAATCCTGCATGCCAACACCAAAAACCCAATCTGATAACAACACTTCATAAACAATTCAAAATTTCACCAAAAATTTAAAAAAATCGTTTTATAATACAATCCTTCAACAAAGGCTAAAAGAGAACAACCACTCCAAATTCGGAAGAGAAACCCAACAGGTTGATACACAACTAATAATAATGGATGTTCTATATCCTTGAACCAATACAATTGAAATGATGAATACCAAAAGATTAACCTGCTCTTCAACAAAAGATTATAAAAGAACAAACACTAAAAATAAATAAATTACAAAAATAGGAATAAAAATTCCAGAACCAATAATAATGCATGTTTTACCAAAAACCCAATCTGATAACAATACTTCATAAACAATTCAAAATTTCACCAAAAATTTTAAAAAATCGTTTTATGACACACTCCTTCAACAAAGGCTAAAAAAGAACAAACACTCCAAATTCGGAAGAGAAACCCAACAGGTTGATACACAACTAATAATAATGGATGTTCTATATCCTTGAACCAACACAATTGAAATGATGAATACCAAAAGATTAACCTGCTCTTCAACAAAAGATTATAAAAGAACGAACACTAAAAATAAATAAATTACAAAAATAGGAATAAAAATTCCAGAACCAATAATAATGCATCTGATAACAACACTTCATAAACAATTCAAAATTTCACCAAATTTTAAGAAATCGTTTTATGATACCCTCTTTCAACAAAGGCTAAAAGAGAACAAACACTCCAAATTCGGAAGAGAAACCCAACAGGTTGATACACAACTATTAATAATGGATGTTTTATATCCTTGAACCAATACAATTGAAATGATGAATACCAAAAGATTAACCTGCTCTTCAACAAAAGATTATAAAAGAACGAACACTAAAAATAAATAAATTACAAAAATAGGAATAAAAATTCCAGAACCAATAATGCATGTTTCATATACTTGCACCAAAGCAATAATAATGGAAATAACGATTATTAATAAAAAAACTGCTTTTTAACAAACGATTACTAAAGATCAAACAAGAACACGCAAAATTGAAATTTCCCATTCCACTGTTATATTAAATTGCATCATCAAAACAAATGACTAAACCTCTAATTTACCAACCCTAGAATTGAACCAACAATAAAATATGAATTCTTGCACTAAAGGACTAAATAGAACATAATAAATATTCAAATTGGCATATACCAAAAACCTTATACTGACTCACAAACCCTGTAAGGACAGATTCTCTGACGTACAAAAAGTTATTTATGTTTTTATTATAACAATACATTCGTATTTGTGTTTACTACTGGAACAAGTTTTCATAACGTTTTATGCATTTACTTGGTCATCTGATACAAATAAGTGAAAATTCCCCCATCACCGTGATAAACTGAACCATTAATAGGTCACATGCTAAGGAATGACCAATCAAAAGCACCGACACAACAACCAATAGGATCACCAGATTGTAAAGATACAACTACCTAGGGGATCCAATAGAATCAAATCACAGAATACAAAAACCCACTGTTTACAACTGCAAGGATATGCTTGATAAAGGCTGTATTAATCAGCTGAAACGCGTTGCCTACTCCTTGCTACACTGAACATTTTCATAGTCCACTTTCGAAGTGGACCGCCAAGACTACATCAAACCACGGACCAACAAATACGCTTGAAAGATATTCTGAAGCGTTCAAGAACAACCTTCAAAGCACCTAGTCCTCCTTTCAAAGGACCGCCAAGAACAACTGAAATACCTTACCTAATAATTGGGCCTAAAGAAACCTGTGGACACCTGCAGATCGGATACTCTGAAACAAATAGAGTACGGATCTAAACAGAACACATTCGCAACAATTCAAGAGGTTTTGAAAACCTGAACCAGGCAAAAAGCCCAGCCATCTGACAAAAGGATTAACGGTTAAAGCACACTACCACAATACCCCAGCATCTACTTCTTCAAGTGTGTGTAATCGCAGAGACAAACCAACTCGACATACTGAAACCACTACAACACCGGCAGCGGCTATCCCGGCTTCCGATCCACATTCATCACAGTAAAGATTGAATTGGGTACAAAAAGAAACTAGACCAGAAACAAAGTATCCCAAAAGAAACAACGGGTAAGATTTATTATACCTACACCAACTAAGGAAGTTAATGTGAAGGACAGATAACCAAAACTACTTAACAGTGACTTATAATCGCAATATATATAGCAATTAGATAAAAACGTGTTGCAGCACGCCCGCACATACTATCCCCACGGAGGACTTAACAACAGCGCTTTTAACAAAAAGCAATTAACAATTACTCTAACGATCACGGCAGAAAGACTTTATCTTTCATAACTTATACGATTTTTACTGTATCACTTTATTTTTGTTTCACTTTTATTATTTGTTACTATTGTTGATACCATTGACGCTATTTTAATTATATTGTTGATACCATTGACGCTATTTTAATTATGTATGTTCAGCTTTAAACAAACGAATATGGTAAATATGGTAATTAAGAATTAATATTGCGAATATTCTTTGTGGATACCATACTTCTTCACAAGTCCACTATATCAAATCCATAAAAAATATCTGCAATTAAACCAAAATTCAAAAATTCAAATATACAGATATGTTTGTATAACACACTAAGTAACAGGGATTGGAAAACATATTATATCATTTTATTCACACTGTATGGTTGGCCAACCAGTTAGATTTGTTTTAAGAATCAATTTCTATTGTTTTAAATTTTATTGTATGTATTTATAATTCTAAAAATAAATAGATCTCATTGAATCCAACTACATAGTAAGACTATCTTTCCTTATTGGGTAATTAAGCACAAGCGCTTAAGAGTCTCATCCAATCCAGATTTTACCCCCACTTTGAAGTTTGTGAGATTACTTCTTCGAGACTCCCTAGCTTTTACCCCCACAGCGCATAGTTTATTAACCCAACACACCAATACAACTAACAACATCCCTGCTGCACCCATTTACAACTACCAACATCCCTACTGCACCCAGTTACAACTACCAACATTCCTGCTGCACCCAGTTACAACTACCAACATCCCTGCTGCATCAAGTTATAACTACCAACATCCCTGCTGCCCCCAATTACAACTACCAACATCCCTGCTGCACCCAGTTACAATTACCAACATCCCTGCTGCACCTAGTTACAACTACTAACACCTCCACTTTATCTAGTTACAATTCCCAACATACCTGTTGCACCAAGATACGACTTCCAATATCACTGCTGCACCCAGTTACATCTACCAACATCCCTGCTGCACCCAGTTGCAACTACCAACATTCCTGCTGCACCCAGTTACAACTACCAACATCCCTGCTGCCCCCAATTACAACTACCAACATCCCTGCTGCACCCAGTTACAACCCAGTTACAACTACCAACATCCCTGCTGCACCTAGTTACAACTACTAACACCACCACTGCATCTAGTTACAATTACCAACGTCCCTGCTGTACCCAGTTGCAACTACCAACATCCTTGCTGCACCCAGTTACATCTACCAACATCCCTGCTGCACCCAGTTAAAACTACCAACATCCCTGCAGCACCTAGTTATAACTACTAACATCCCTGCTGCGCCCAGTTGCAACTACTAACATCCCTGCTGCACCCAGTTACAACTACCAGTATCTCTGCTGCACCCAATTACAACTACCAAAATCCCTGCTGCATCTAGTTACATCTACCAGCACCCCTGCTGCACCCATTTACAACTACCAACATCCCTGCTGCACCCAGTTACATCTACCAACATCCCTGCTACACCTAGTTACATCTACCAACATCCCTGATGCACCTAGTTAGAACAAACAATGTCTCTGCTGCACCCAGTTACAACTACCAACATCCCTGCTACACCTAGTTACAGCTACCAACAACCCTACTGCACCCAGGACCATCTACCAACATACCTGCTGGCTGCTGCACCTAGTTACAACTACCATCTCACCTACTGCATCTAGTTACAATTGCCAACATCCCTGCTGCACCAAGTTACAACTACCTACATCCCTGCTGCATCCAGTTTCATCTACAACATTCCCGCTGCACCCAGTTACATCTACCATGCCCCTGCTGCACCTAGTTACAGCTACCAACATCCCCACTGCATCTGGTTATAACTACTAACATCCTTGCTGCACCTAGTTACAGCTATCAACATCTCTGCTGCACCCAGTTACAACTACCAACATCCCTGCTGGACCTAGTTACAACTACCAACATCCCTGCTGCACCTAGTTACAACTACCAACATCCCTGCTGCATCCAGTTATACCTACTAACATCCCTGCTGCACCCACTTACAACTACTAACATCCCTGCTGCTCCCAGTTTTGATATGTTGTACTACATTGGCAATAGTAAGTTTTACTGTTTAGGACCTCCCCTAAGTGCAGTAAAAGTCCAGCAGCAGTACCCCAAGAGCTCTAATGGCCCCTAACCTGCACAAGAGCACATTATGACGGGAATTCCCAAACTGACAGACTAAAGGGCACCTAATGAAAATAAAAACATTTCCCGCTGGCATAAACAAATATGCACCCAGTTACAACTACCAACATCCCTGCTGCACCTAGTTACAACTACCAACATCCCTGCTGCATCCAATTACATCTACCAACATCCCTGATGCACCCAGTTATAACTACCAACATCCCTGCTGTACCCAGTTACATCTACCAACAACCCTGCTGTACCTAGTTAGAACAAACAACATCACTGCTGCACTCAGTTACAACTACCAACATGCCTGCTAACCCCAATTACAACTACCAACATCCCTGCTGCACCCAGTTACAACTAACAACATCCCTGCTGCACCCAGTTACAACTACCAACATCCCTACTGCACCCAGTTACAACTACCAACATTCCTGCTGCACCCAGTTACAACTACCAACATCCCTGCTGCATCAAGTTATAACTACCAACATCCCTGCTGCCCCCAATTACAACTACCAACATCCCTGCTGCACCCAGTTACAATTACCAACATCCCTGCTGCACCTAGTTACAACTACTAACACCTCCACTTTATCTAGTTACAATTCCCAACATACCTGTTGCACCAAGATACGACTTCCAATATCACTGCTGCACCCAGTTACATCTACCAACATCCCTGCTGCACCCAGTTGCAACTACCAACATTCCTGCTGCACCCAGTTACAACTACCAACATCCCTGCTGCCCCCAATTACAACTACCAACATCCCTGCTGCACCCAGTTACAACCCAGTTACAACTACCAACATCCCTGCTGCACCTAGTTACAACTACTAACACCACCACTGCATCTAGTTACAATTACCAACGTCCCTGCTGTACCCAGTTGCAACTACCAACATCCTTGCTGCACCCAGTTACATCTACCAACATCCCTGCTGCACCCAGTTAAAACTACCAACATCCCTGCAGCACCTAGTTATAACTACTAACATCCCTGCTGCGCCCAGTTGCAACTACTAACATCCCTGCTGCACCCAGTTACAACTACCAGTATCTCTGCTGCACCCAATTACAACTACCAAAATCCCTGCTGCATCTAGTTACATCTACCAGCACCCCTGCTGCACCCATTTACAACTACCAACATCCCTGCTGCACCCAGTTACATCTACCAACATCCCTGCTACACCTAGTTACATCTACCAACATCCCTGATGCACCTAGTTAGAACAAACAATGTCTCTGCTGCACCCAGTTACAACTACCAACATCCCTGCTACACCTAGTTACAGCTACCAACAACCCTACTGCACCCAGGACCATCTACCAACATACCTGCTGGCTGCTGCACCTAGTTACAACTACCATCTCACCTACTGCATCTAGTTACAATTGCCAACATCCCTGCTGCACCAAGTTACAACTACCTACATCCCTGCTGCATCCAGTTTCATCTACAACATTCCCGCTGCACCCAGTTACATCTACCATGCCCCTGCTGCACCTAGTTACAGCTACCAACATCCCCACTGCATCTGGTTATAACTACTAACATCCTTGCTGCACCTAGTTACAGCTATCAACATCTCTGCTGCACCCAGTTACAACTACCAACATCCCTGCTGGACCTAGTTACAACTACCAACATCCCTGCTGCACCTAGTTACAACTACCAACATCCCTGCTGCATCCAGTTATACCTACTAACATCCCTGCTGCACCCACTTACAACTACTAACATCCCTGCTGCTCCCAGTTACATCTACCAACATCACTACTGCACCCAATTACATCTATAATCAACACCCCATGCTGCACCAAGTTAAAACTACCATCATACCTGCTGCACCCATTTACAACAATCAACATCCCTGTTGCACCCAGTAACATTTACCAACATCCCTACTGCACCCAGTTACGTCTACCAACATCCCTGCTGCACCATGTTACATCAACCAACATCCCTGCTGCACCCAGTTACATCTACCAACATCCCTGCTGCACCCAGTTATATCTACCAACATCCCTGCTCACTGAGTTACATCTACCAACATCCCTGCTGCACCCAGTTACATCTACCAACATCCCTCCTGCACCCAGTTATATCTACCAACATCCCTGCTCAACGAGTTACATCTACCAACATCCCTGCTGCACCCAGTTACATCTACCAACATGCCTGCTGCACCCAGTTATAACTACCAACATCCCTGCTGCACCCAGTTACAACTAACATCCCTTCTGCACCCAGTTACATCTACCAACACCCCTGCTGCACCCACTTACTACTACCAACACCCCTGATGCCCACAGTTACAACTACCAACATCCCTGCTGCACCCAGTTACAACTACAAACACCCTGCTGCACCCAGTTACAACTACCAACATCCCTGCTGCACCCAGTTACAACTACAAACACCCTGCTGCACCCAGTTACAACTATTAACATCCCTGCTGCACCCAGTTACAACTACAAATACCCTGCTGCACCCAGTTACAACTATTAACATCCCTGCTGCACCCAGTTACACCTACCATCATACAGGTAAACTTTTCATATGTAGCTTTGAAACATTTATATTAATTTTTAACAAAAAAAATGTACATATTTAATGAAAAATAATTGTTTATTTCATTTTAAACAAAAAAGGAATAGTGCAGGGAATAAATATTCGGGGAAACGCATTTCCTCAAATATTCGTAATGAAAATTTTGTCTGCAGCCAAACAAATTTCCCTTCACATATCTAGTACCCAGTACATGTAATCTGCATGTGTCCCCCTATACTGTAAAGCAATCTATGCTCATGTCTCTTTACACAATGGCCTCTAGTTATCAAGCTCCGTATGGAGCTTGATGGCCCCTGTTTCTGGCGAGACTTCAGACTCGCCAGAAACAGCAGTTATGAAGCAGCGGTCACAAAGACCGCTGCTCCATAACCTGTCTGCCTGCTCTGAGCAGGCGGACAGACATCGCCATAAATCAACCCGATCGAGTACGATCGGGTTGATTGACACCCCCTGCTGGCGGCCTATTGGCCGCGAGTCTGCAGGGGGCGGCGTTGCACCAGCAACTCTTGTGAGCTGCTGGTGCAATGCTGAATACGGCGAGCGTATTGCTCGCCGTATTCAGCGATGTCTGTCGGACCTGATCCGCACTGTCGGATCAGGTCCGACAGACAATGATAACTAGAGGCCCATATATACACTTTCTACACATATATCTGTACATTCAACCTACACGTGTCTGTGCTGTTCTCTACATGCACTCTGTGCACGTGTGTCTGTGCTGTACTGTACATGCACTCTGTGCACGTGTTTCTGTGCTGTACCGTACATGTACTCTGTGTACGTGTTTCTGTGCTGTACCGTACATGCACTCTGTGTACGTGTTTCTGTGCTGTACTCTACATGCACTCTGTGCACGTGTTTCTGTGCTGTGCTGTACATGCACTCTGTGCACGTGTTTCTGTGCTGTGCTGTACATGCACTCTGTGCACGTGTTTCTGTGCTGTACTGTACATGCACTCTGTGCACGTGTTTCTGTGCTGTACTGTACATGCACTCTGTGCACGTATTTCTGTGCTGTACTGTACATGCACTCTGTGCACGTGTTTCTGTGCTGTAATGTACATGCAGTCTTGGTGCACATGTTTCTGTGATTAGCACATACATTCTGTAGATTTGTTATGCTGGCATTACTCCATAAAGGATAAGAAAAACATTTCTTCGAAAAAAATACTCTATATTTCCAGACATGGCAGAGGTATTCGCCTCCATAAAAGAATGATTTATATCAAAGTCAACACAGGAGCATAATTAACTTCTCAAGCATTGAATCTGTCTGAGATCTGCAGCGACTCCCACACAAGACCATCTGCTGTGGGGAAAGAAAGTCCATCTTATCAAGGAAATCCTGCTAGCACCCACAGGGACAACAGTTCTGGGGGAAGCACATGCAAAACACTGAGAAGTATCTCAATATGAAGACGTAACAGCACTTAGCCATGTGCAACGTTGGCAGCCTATGAACAGGTGCAAACAGTTCCATAAATTGCCAGTGTAATGGTACAACCAGTTATACCTGCAAATGAACCTTATTTACAGGTAAATGTGCTGAAATGTACCATATTCATTTTATGTATGTGCAAATCCTTTTTAGGGGAAGATTTATCAGGATTGCAATAACAGAACCTCTCCTACTGCATCCACCACTTGCAATGCATCATTATGTGGCAAAATGTAACATTACATAAGAATTATCTCATGTAATACCGCCCCCTGCTCAAGGGTAACCAATTGTCATTCACTGAGTGTCAGGGTTTTTTCCCTGCTTTGTTTGCCATGTGCTGCTGGCAGCCATTTTACTCACCTCTCTTGCAGACTCTGGTGCATAGTGTGTGATGCTGCTCATTTCCTGCATGCCCTTTTATGGCCAGACTGGTGTACATCATCCATGTGAGACAGGTTGCAGTCTCAGAATTGTGATGTCATCACTTATTATTTAAAGAGCTCGTCTGACTACCAGCTCTGGTTTTGACTCCTGGCTTGTTATTTGACTTGTGGACATTTTATTATTTTTTGCTATTAATAAAGGTGTGATTATTTTTGCACTTCTCGTCTCAGTCTGATTCCTGGCACCCTGACGTTACGCAAGGGCCATGAATCCCGATGGTGCTAATAATCCACCTTTACCTACTATCATTTCCAGGATGGATGAACAGGATCACCGCTTGGATCAATTTGCACTAGCCCTGCAAACTCTGCTGACTCACGCTGCACATTTGGACCAAAGTGTCCTGCAAATTATGGCTGCTCCTGTTTACGCTGCTGCACCTAGTCTTACCAGGAGCATGTCCGGTTCTGCACCTCTACCTCAGCAATATGGAGGCAATCCTATTCAGTGCAGAGGGTTTTTGAACCAGGTGGACATTTACTTTAAGATGTTACCTCAGGCGTTTCCCTCTTACAGAGCTAAGGTGGTATTGCTCATCTCGTTACTCTCTGACACAGCTCTTGCCTGGGCTACTCCCTTGTGGAAGACTAATAAACCTGTTATTTCTAATTCCCCTGAATTTGTGGCCTCCTTTCAAAGGTATATTTGATGTTCCGGCTCTCTCCTCCTCTGCTGCTAAACGACTCATGTCCATTCAGCAAGGTACAAGATCTGTTGCTCAGTATGCCATTGAGTTCCGTACGCTTGCCGCAGAGGTAGGTTGGAACAATGAAGCCCTTGTTGCCGCCTTCTTTCATGGGCTCTCTGATGCAATTAAAGACGAAGTTGCTGTCAGAGATTTACCAGAGGATCTCGAGGCATTGGTGTCTTTTTTGATCCTAATTGACATCAGACTCAGAGAGAGGCCCTCTTTCAAGGAGTGCTTGCCAAAGCCTCCTGTTCCGTTGTCTCCTACGTGTTCGTTCCCACCCATGCCTCCCTCTCCTCCCATGCCTCCTGGTCCTGAGTCACCAGGTACTGCTGAGCCGATGCAGTTGGGATTCATGCGTCTCTCCGCCGTGGAGAGGGCCTTCAGGAGGAGGGAGGGGCTCTGCCTCTATTGTGGGTTACAGGGCCACCTTTTGAAGTCTTGTCCTACACGGCCGGAAAAATGCTCACACCTAAGGTACTGTCGGGGGCAGACCTTGGGTGGTTTATCCTCATCCCCGGAACCACTAAAGGAGAAACATTTGGTCACGGTTGTCCTTTCCTGGGTGGACTCCTCCATAGTCACCCAGGCTCTTGTTGACTCCGGTGCTGCGGGCTATTTAATTGACAGTGCTTTTGTATCAAACCACTCCATTCCTGTTTTGCCTCGGTCTGCTCTGCTTGCTATTGAGGCCATTGATGGCAGGCCCCTTCAGCCCGCACTCGTTACTCATAAAACCACTCCGTTATCCATGGCTGTTGGGGCTCTCCATTTTGAAACCCTCCAGTTCCAGGTGATAAATTCTCTGCATTTTCCAGTTGTTCTGGGTTATCCCTGGCTCCAAAAGCACAATCCCAGTGTCAACTGGCGCAGGTCCGAAATTTTGTCGTGGTCTCTGCAATGTATTTCCACTTGTCTTCGGAAACCAGTTAAAGTCTTGTGCACTTCTTCGGAATCTCAATTGCCAGAGGAGTACCAAGAGTTCCTAGATGTTTTTGACAAGGTGTGTGCAGGTACGTTGCCTCCTCACCGGTCTTACGATTGTGCCATAGACCTGCAACCCGGAGCCATTCCTCCTCGGGGCCGGGTTTATCCTCTGTCTGTTGCGGAGAATTGTGCTATGGAGGATTATGTTGCCAATGCTCTGTCATGGGGGATCATCCGGCAATCCTGCTCTCCTGCAGGGACTGGCTTCTTCTTTGTGAAGAAAAAGGGTGGTGAGTTAAGACCATGCATCGATTATAGGGGTCTTAATTGTCTTACCATTAAGAATGCTTACCCTATTGTGCTCATTAAGGAACTCTTTGACCGCCTCAAGGGAGCTACAGTCTTTTTTTTAAACTTGATTTGAGAGGAGCGTACGATCTTGTTAAGGTCAAGGAGGGTCACGAATGGAAAACAGCATTTAACACCAGGAGCGGGCATTATGAGTATCTTGTAATGCCCTTTGGCCTATGTAATGCTCCTGCTGTTTTCCAGGAATTTATTAATGATGTCCTACGAGATATGTTGCAACAGTGTGTTGTGGTGTATTTAGACGACATCCTCATACACTCACCCACACTGGAGGCTCATCGTTCTGATGTTACACGGGTTCTTCAGAGACTACGTGAGAACGGCCTGTTTTGTAAACTCAAGAAATGTGAGTTCCATCAGACTCAAGTAACCTTCCTAGGTTATGTTATTTCCGTTGCAGGGTTCTCCATGAATCCTAAGGATAAAAGGGACAAATTAGGAGCGCCAAGGGCTTAAGGTTACTGATCAAGATGGGGGTAAAACCTTAAATTAAAAAGGGTATCTCAGAAAAAAATAAATAATAAATACAACCAATTTACAGAAAAGTTAAAACAAAGATTTAATGTGACAAGAAGTAAAGTCCTAAATGGTGTCTGTGGAAAGGAAGGTATCCTTAAGGGTGTCCTAAGTAGTGTAGTAGTGCCGGCCTGTAGGTGTGGACCTCGTGGAATCAGTGAGCCTGAACGTGCTCTACCTTACAGCCATCAGGCTTCCATTGCTGAGACGTTAGATCCCAAAATACACAACATGAAGAAAAAGAAGAGACAACAAGTTCCAGGTTCTGTATTCTCGAAGAGTTGGTGGGGGACACAAGAAATGCTTGAGGAGATATTGGGCTAGAGAAGATCTCTGGGGTCAAAATCCATGTGTATCTAACAGTCTCTTGTATCTGCCAGCTATACATTCAGACAGATAGCAAGGTCTCAGTTCCTCCCTCTCTGGAGTAGCCTGCACAATGAGACCTGGAACTCGTTGTCTCTTCTTTTTCTTCATGTTGTGTATTTTGGGATCTAACGTCTCAGCAATGGAAGCCTGATGGCTGTAAGGTAGAGCACGTTCAGGCTCACTGATCCCACGAGGTCCACACCTACAGGCCGGCACCACTACACTACTTAGGACACCCTTAAGGATACCTTACTTTCCACAGACACCATTCAGGACTTTACTCCTTGACACATTTGGATTTTTGGACTACCCATCTCCACTTTTTTTCCTCTTACTTTGCCTCAGGAGGGGCGCTCATTCATGAGTACACATCTTATTGTTGATACCCGGGTATTATCATTTTTATGTTTCACATGTGATAATTTGTCACCCTCTACTGTGCCATTATCTTTGCACTCTTATTGTGAACTTTGTAGTTAGGTGTATACACTTTGTATGTTTTTCTTCTAATTTTTTATTCTCATTTTATTTTTATATGTATTCATATTCTGCCCATGTGTGGTCAGATTGGTCATAATTAAATCTTTGTTTTAACTTTTCTGTAAATTGGTTGTATTTATTATTTATTTTTTCTGAGATACCCTTTTTAATTTAAGGTTTTAACCCCATCTTGATCAGTAACCTTAAGCCCTTGGCGCTCCTAATTTGTCCCTTTTATCCTTTGTCTTCTTGGGCTTTTTGTTAGGATGTCCCCTTTAGTGAGCGTGGATACTATATCCAGGTGCAGTCATTTACACTGTTTTACCTAGTATCTTTCTCCATGGATCCTGACAAGTTGTCTGCAGTGACCTCACCCAGTTGGTCTTCGGTCTATTCAACGTTTTTTGGGGTTCACCAATTACTATAGAAAGTTTATTAAAAACTTTTCTTCCTTGGTAAAACTTATAACAGACATGACCTGTAAAGAGAATGATCCACTCCATTGGTCACCTACTGCCATTAAGGCCTTTGATAGTCTTAAGACTGCCTTTGTTGCCGCTCCAGTTCTGGCTCATCCTAACCCCCTGCCTTTTGTTCTTGAGGTAGATGCATCTGAGTCTGGAGTAGGTACCTCTTGTCTCAACGTCCTACGCCTGACAGTTCCTTGCATCCGTGCGGTTTCTTCTCTAAGAAATTGTCTCCAGCGGACTGCAATTATGAAATTGGAGACAAGGAATTACTGGCCATAATTTTGGCACTCAAGGAATGGAGGCATCTTCTCGAGGGTACTAGCGTACCAGTGCTCATTCTTACTGACCACAAGAATTTAACTTATCTATCTGAAGCAAAATGTTTGTCATCCCCGACAGGCCAGATGGACGCTATTTTTGTCTCGGTTTAATTATGTGATCTTTTACCTGTCTGGTAGTAAGAATGTTAGGGCTGATGCCCTCTCTCGACAATTTTTACCTCTCTCAAAGGAAGAGTCTGTACCTACTCCAGTTATACCTCCTGACCATATTTTGGCTACCATACGTACCAGGGATAGGCAAGGTGTCTGTACAAGGACACTGGTGTCCATGACTGGCCCTTGCAGTGTCCGCCACCCATTTTGCAGAGGGGAGGGAGGAGTAGGACAGATGAATGCTGGTCCTCACTCCTCCTTGACCCAAGTGGTGCCACGCTTAGTAGCAGGAAAGTGAAGGAAGAAGCAATCTGCCTGCAGTCAACTAACCGTGAGTCGTGACCCATCCCAATTGCTTGATCTGTGCGGCAGCGTGTTGCTGGTGTCTGTGTGTAGTAGACCGTTCCCTACTCTGACAAACCTTACTTAACCAAGTAAGTAACCAACCATGATGATCATGCAATTAACATCAAGGTGGATGGGTTTGGTCATGAGTTGCAAACTCTCAATTTAACCAAAAAATAAATAAAAGGTAATACCACAAGCAGTCTTTATATAAACTTGTTTCATTAGATGACTAATTTGTACTTGTGGAACTAGACCAGGGGCATCCAATGTGCAGCCCATTTGACAGCAAAGTGTTGCTCTCTTGACTTATAGAAACATAGACTATGTTGGCAGATAGGAACCATTCGGCCTATCTAGTCTGCCTAATTTTCTGAATACTTTCATTAGTTCCTGACCTTATCTTATATCTAGCATAACCTTATGCCTATCCCATGCATGTTTAAACTACTTCACTGTCTCTACCACTTCTGCTGGATGGCTATTCCACCATGTATCCACTACCCTCTCTGTAAAGAGAGTGTTTTTTGATGTTTTTAATTTGAAATGTACCTTGGTGTCCTTCACTAAAGTCTGTACTTTGGAAAATGTCCACCACAGCCTTGGTCCGTGCCTATCCCTGATACGTACTAATTTGACTTCTCCCTTGGTGGAGGAGATCCTGGCTGCACAAACCAATGCACCTCCTGAGAAACCTAGTGGTAAGTGTTTTGTTCCTGAGAATCTTCTAACTAAACTTTTGCGCACTTACCACTATCCTAAAGCCGCAGGTCACCCAGGCAAGAACCAAATGATTTGGCCTGTCACTCTGCAATTCTGGTGGCCAGGTCTTCGTTCTGATGTTGCTGCGTATGTTGCCTCCTGCTCAGTTTGTGCACAGAATAAGACTCCTCAACGTCTTCCTGTGGGTCTTCTTCAACCTATTGCTAATGGTGAGCGTCCTTGGACACATCTTTCCATAGACTTCATTGTCGAGCTCCCTGTTTCCAATGGCAATACTGTTATCCTTATGGTGGTTGACCGTTTTTCTAAAATGTCACATTGCATTCCCTTGAAGAAGCTGCCTACCGCTCAGGAGCTTGCTTCAATTTTTGCGGGAGGTCTTCCATTTACATGGGTTACCCAAGGATATAGTGTCGGACCGGGGTAGCCAGTTTGTCTCCAGATTTTGGAGTTCCTTTTGTGCTTAAATGGGGATCCAGCTTTCCTTCTCCTTGGCATATCACCCTCAATCCAATGGGGCTGCGGAACGGTCTAATCAAGCTCTGGAACAGTTCCTCTGTTGCTATGTCTCAGATCACCACAATAATTGGTCCGAACTGTTACCCTGGGCAGAGTTTGCTTGTAATAATGCTATTAAAGCTTCCTCCAAGTTATCCCCATTTATGGTGAATTATGGGTTTCAACCATCCTTGTTGCCCGATTCATTCATGTCTCAGGGTATTCCGGCTTTGGAGGAGCATCTCTGGCAACTCCGTTCCACGTGGGTGCAGATTCAGGATTGCCTTCATTGTTCTATGCAGCGCCAAAAGTTCCAGGCTGATCGTAGGCATCTGCCCGCGCCTTCCTACCAGGTTGTGAGAGGGTTAGGCTGCCCTCCCGCAACATGAACCTTCATGTGCCTTCCAATAAACTAGCTCCCCATTATGTTGGTCCTTTTCGAATACTCTGACGGGTCAATCCTCTAGCCTACGTTCTTGACCTTCCTCCTGCAATGTGCATCTCCAATGTTTTTCATGTCTCCCTCTTGAAACCATTGGTTTGTAATCAGTTTACCACTGTGTTGTCTCGTCCCTGTCCTATCTTTGTTGACAACCATGAAGAATATGAGGTCAGCAGCATTATTGACTCTCGTATGTCCAGGGGCTGCGTACAGTATTTAGTTCACTGGAGGGGCTACGGTCCGGAGAAGCGTTCATGGGTTCCCTCCTCTGATGTTCATGCTCCTGCCCTCCTCTGTGCCTTCCATGCCCATTTCCCCAATAAGCCTTTTTTCCTCCCGCGGGGAGGGGTCGTTGAGAAGAGGGTACTGTCAGGGTTTTTTCCCTGCTTTGTTTGCCATGTGCTGCTGGCAGCCATTTTACTCACCTCTCTTGCTTACTCTGGTGCATAGTGTGTGATGCTGCTCATTTCCTGCATGCCCTTTTATGGCCAGACTGGTGTACATCATCCATGTGAGACAGGTTGCAGTCTCAGAATTGTGATGTCAATACTTATTATTTAAAGAGCCTCTGTTCAGTATGCTTTGCCCTTGCATTGTTTCAGACCTGTTTGTGAGTTCCAGTTCCTGTGTATTACCTGGCTGTCTGACGTCCCTTCTGGTTCCTGATCCCTGGCTTGTTCCTGACTCTGCTGTTCTCCTTGTTCCTGATTCCAGCTCGTCTGAATACTCGATTTGGCTCCTGACTCGGCTCGTCTGACTATTTGCTTTGGCTCCTGACTCAGCTCGTCTGACTACCAGCTCTGGTTTTGACTCCTGGCTTGTTATTTGACTTGTGGACATTTTATTATTTTGTGTGATTATTTTTGCACTTCTCATCTCAGTCTGATTACTGGCACCCTGACACTGAGCAAGCAAGTGTCTGGGTGATTTATCACACAACCTCTAAGATAGCAGTTTCTGCTTCATAAATTTGTGGTTTAAGCTTGGTCACGCTGCATAGGGTTACCACCCATCACTTAAAATACAGAACACTTATAAGTTACACATGCTGCAAGGTGTGCAGGGATAGGCAAGGTGTCCGTACACGGACACTGGTGTCTGTGACTGGCCCTTGCAGTTTCCGCCACCCATTTTGCAGAGGGAAGGGAGAAGTAGACCTCTGAGGCAGTTTAGATGTGATAAATGTAGTTTATTACATGAAGGTGGGCAAATAATTAAAATAAGATAAAGTCAAGATAAAATACAGAATATAAAATCCAATGCGCTATACATAAATCACTGAATTAAAAATGTCAACAATAAATCAAATCAACATTAAAAATTAAAAATAATAAAAATGAATAAAAGATCAACAAAGGAAAATGAAGTGTCAAGATTGGAGTGGATGTATCAGTTAAGGATCCATATTGGGGAGTTTATCCAAAATGTGTGAATCCAACTGGGTGAATGTCAAAGTATAAAAGTATCTCAAAGTTATATGGTAACACAATTAGTGATCCAAAGGTGAAGAGAAATAACGTGGCAAAAAATTATGAACTAGAAAATTGGATAGTGAAAATAGAAAATAGAAGCTATATATATAAAAAAGTTAATAAAAAAGTGAAAAAAATAAAAATATGAAAAGAATCCTCCAGTGTGGTCCTTTGGTGCTCCATCTCCTTAGTAGAATAAAACAAAAGAGTCCAAAAAATCCAAAAAAAAATTAAGAATAAAAATCCTAGAAAAAAATAAATAAACAAAACATAGTGTAGATGTACAAAAAAGATCAAACTCTATTAAAAATATGCATATTTTTAATAGAGTTTGATCTTTTTTGTACATCTACACTATGTTTTGTTTATTTATTTTTTTCTAGGATTTTTAATCTTAATTTTTTATTATTTTTTTTTTGGACTCTTTTGTTTTATTCTACTAAGGAGATGGAGCACCAAAGGACCACACTGGAGGATTCTTTTCATATTTTTATTTTTATTTTTTCACTTTTTTATTAACTTTTTGTGTACACAAGTTTTATATATATATTGTTTCACCAAGTTTTCTATTTTCACACTATCCAATTTTATGGTTCATCATTTTTGCCACGTTATTTCTCTTCACCTTTGGCTCACTAATTGTGTTACCATATAACTTTGAGATACTTTTATACTTTGACATTCACCCAGTTGGATTCACACATTTTGGATAAACTCCCCAATATGGATCCTTAACTGATACATCCACTCCAATCTTGACTCTTCATTTTCCTTTGTTGATCTTTTATTCATTTTTATTATTTTTTTATTTTTATTGTTGATTTGATTTATTGTTGATGTTTTTAATTCAGTGATTTTATGTATAGCGCATATAATTTTATATTCTGTATTTTATCTTGACTTTATCTTATTTTAATTATTTGCCCACCTTCATGTAATAAACTACATTTATCACATCTAAACTACGTCAGAAGTCTCTACCACTGATCACACCACCTCTTGCCTCTATAGGCGCTGTATACACCCCCTTATTCGACTACTGTCTTTCCAGACCAGCTAGGAGGTCTCTGTATACCAGCTTGAGGTCAATCCTTGGCGTTCGATCTAAACATATGTTTTAACTAGGAAGGGAGGAGTAGTACAGATGAATGCTGGTCCTCACTCCTCCTTGACCCAAGCGGTGCCACGCTTAGTAGCGGAAACGTGAAGGAAGAAGCAATCTGCCTGCAGTCAACTAACCGTGAGTCGTGACCCGTCCCAATTGCTTGATCTGTGCGGCAGCGTGGTGCTGGTCTGTGTGTAGTAGACCGTTGCCTACTCTGACAAACCTTACATAACCAAGTAAGTAGCCAACCATGATGATCATGCAATTAACATCAAGGTGGGTGGGTTTGGTCATGAGTTGCAGACTCTCAATGTAACAAAAATAAAAGAAAAGGTAATACCACAAGCAGTCTTTGTATAAACTTGTTTCATTAGATAATTAATTTGTACTTGTGGAACTAGACCAGGGGCATCCAACGTGCAGCCCATTCAACAGCAAAGTGTCGCTCTCTTGACTTATAGAAACATAGAATATGTTGGCAGATAGGAACCATTCGGCCTATCTAGTCTGCTCAATTTTCTGAATACATTCATTAGTTCCTGGCCTTATCTTATATCTAGCATAACCTTATGCCTATCCCATGCATGTTTAAACTACTTCACTGTCTCTACCACTTCTGCTGGATGGCTATTCCACCATGTATCCACTACCCTCTCTGTAAAGAGAGTGTTTTTTGATGTTTTTAATTTGAAATGTACCTTGGTGTCCTTCACTAACGTCTGTTCTTTGGAAAATGTCCGCTGCAGCCTTGGTCCGTGCCTATCCCTGATTACAAGTGTAGAGGTAATTATTGCTCACGCTCGCGTACTAACTCCACTATAAGTAATTTTTTTGCACGTGTCAGACACCGCATGTATTACAAGTTAAAAGTAAAAATTTCTTGTTTGAACTCTAATCTGACACTCACAAAATGCCGAACACCCTACGCATAAACCCGTTTAACCAAGTGCACTAACCCGCCATGCAATATAATTATTTCAAATTCCAATGTTCTTCACATTGCAGAATATGTTCTATTTATTCATAAATACATATTTCTGTATATGATTTTTTTTGGTAAACTATAAATATATATATATATATATATATATATATATATATATATATATATATATATATATATATATACAGTATATATATATATATAAATTATTCATATGAATAGATATATATATATATATATATATATATATATATATATATATATATAGAAGTATCTATTTATTTAAAATTACATATAACATATTCCCTTATGTGAAGAACATTGTAATGTGAAATATTTACGATAAATACACTGTTAAATACTTTATTAAATATGAATGTTGCCTAAAAATTATTTTACATGTTTTCCGCTGCTTGACTGAAAACGGCTCCAATACACTTATATGCATGTCTAGATATTTATCTAATTATTTGTATTTTACTGTATATCTCCTGTAAATATTTTACATTCCAATATTTTTCACTTACAAGATAATTTTCTATTCATTCTTAAATACATATTTCTATAAATATATGTGTATATACCTATACCTGCATATCTATTCCTATAGACATATAGGTATAGATATGTATTTTACATGAATAGTATCAGATATTTATAGAGATATATATTTCATATTAAAAAGTACATTATTGTGAAGAACAAAGAAATATAAAATATGCATTTTGCGCGTTTTATTTCTCAATTTAGATCTTAACGAGCTTGGGTTTGTGCACATGAGAACTTAGGATTCTTAAGAAAAATTACATAAGGCGCGTTATTGAAATATGCTCTGATGAGGCGGTCAGTGGACAGGAATCGCCACAGTTCAACCCGATCGAGTATGATCGGGTTGATTGACACTTCCCTGCTGGCGGCCGATTGGCGGCTAGTCTGCAGGGGGCAGCGTTGCACCAGCAGCTCACAAGAGCAGCTGGTGCAATGCTGAATACGGAGAGCGTATTGCTCTCCGCATTCAGCGATGTCTGTCAGACCTGATCCGCACTGTTGGATCAGGTCCGACAGACATTTGATAATTTGGCATTTATATCTATATATTTAATAGAAATATGTATTTAAGAATAAAATGGGCATTATACTTTAAGTGAAGAACATTGGGATGTGAAATAAGAACTGTAAATACACCATAAGACACAGAAATACATAAATACATATGTACACATATAAATACATAAATACATATGTACACATATAAATACACATATACACATATAAATACATCAATACATATATCTACATATAAATGCAAATGTACACATATAAATACATAAACACATATATATACATATATGCACACATATACATATATTTAGACATGTATATATCTCTTTGTTAAAGCCATTTGCAGTCTTTTTTTTTTAACACCTCAGACCTCATATATTTGAGCCCTTACAACTTTTTTTTAACAATATTTAGAGTGTAACTGTTCCGTGAAATTAATTTTTGATATTTTTTGTGGCACTTTTTATTCGAGCGTAACAGTTACCCAGAGCTAAGAGGTCGTGATAATCCGACGTGCATTAAATTCAATTGCGCTTGGGCTGATTCCAATGCATGCAAACACCCACGATAAACCCTTTATCGCTTGTGCATAACAGTTAGTGCTCCACTCGTAATCTGGTAAATTTATACAAAGATAAACACATGTATAGTTGCAACAGCATATTTATCTTATGCATAGGTAAAATGTGTGTGTGCAACTTATTATTAAGCTTATACACAGTCATCATTTACCAATTGGTTTCTGTAATGGGTTAAAAAAGGAAAATGGCTTTATAGAGAGATTCAGGCACAGAAGTAAAAGCAATAGATTGGTGAGTAGGAATTATGCCACTGTTGTTTTACCCAGCAGTTTAATGTTCCCTTTAATATTGTATCCGGTTTTGAGCATTATATGTCGTATCCTGTTTTAACTTTTGGTAATAAATTCTTCCACTTTTGGCACTTGGGCTTCCTCTAAGTATATTTCATTTAGTGTCTTCCATTTTGGAAACCCTCTACATTAATGTGTTTCCTTATTTCCAGAGTTTGTATCTGAGGTTTGGATTTCACATAGTAGCAGGTGTGGTACCTTCCCTTGAGATTTGCAATGAAAAGCAGGAAAAATGAAATGCTCTTCACAATAGAAGTCTGATTGAAATGGGAGTAACATAGTTATCACTGGGCCATATTAATGGTCTATTAATCGTTTATTTTTATTTTACAGGCAAGTTTGTATTTATTTTAACTAGGTACAATAGTTATTAAATAGTTATTAACTATGTAATAACTACCTAGCTAAAATAAATACAAAAGTACCTGTAAAATAAAACCTAACCTGCCTTACACTAACACCTAACCTAACCCTACAATTAAATAAATTCCCTAAATTAAATACAATTAAATACAATTAAATACAATTAAATAAAATTACCTAAAGTACAAACCCCCCCCCACTAAATTACAGAAAATAATAAACAAATTACAAGATTTTTAAACTAATTACACCTAATCTAATCCCCCTAACAAAATAAAAAAAGCCCCCCCAAAATAAAAAAAAGCCCTAACCTACACTAAATTACAAAAAGCCCTTAAAAGGGCCTTTTGCGGGACATTGCCCCAAAATAATCAGCTCTTTTACCTGTAAAAAAAATTACAAATCCCCCCCAACATTAAAACCCACCACCCACACAACCAACCCTACTCTAAAACCCACCCAATATCCCCCTAAAAAAAACTAACACTAACCCCTTGAAGATCACCTTACCGGGAGAAGTCTTCACCCAACCAGGCCAAAGTCCTCAACGAAGCCGGGAGAAGTCTTCATCCAAGCCGGGCGAAGTGGTCCTCCAGACGGACAGAAGTCTTCATCCAGACGGCATCTTCTATCTTCATCCATCCGGCGCGGAGCGGGCCCATCTTCAAGACATCCGACGTGGAGCATCCTCTTCAATCGACGGCTAACACAGAATGAAGGTACCTTTAAGTGACATCATCCAAGATGGCGTCCCTTCAATTCCGATTGGCTGATAGAATTCTATCAGCCAATCGGAATTAAGGTGGAAAAATCCTATTGGCTGATGCAATCAGCCAATAGGATTGAAGTTCAATCCTATTGGCTGATTCAATCAGCCAATAGAATGCAAGCTCAATCCTATTGGCTGGGGTTCGTGTTAGGTTAGTGTTAGTTTTTTTTAAGGGGGTATTGGGTGGGTTTTAGAGTAGGGTTGGTTGTGTGGGTGGTGGGTTTTAATGTTGGGGGGGATTTGTACTTTTTTTTACAGGTAAAAGAGCTGATTACTTTGGGGCAATGCCCCGCAAAAGGCCCTTTTAAGGGCTATTTGTAATTTAGTGTAGGGTAGGGCTTTTTTTATTTTGGGGGGGCTTTTTTATTTTGTTAGGGGGATTTGTAACTTAGGTTAGGTTTTATTTTACAGGTACTTTTGTCTTTATTTGAGCTAGGTAGCTATTAAATAGTTAATAACTATTTAATAACTATTGTACCTAGTTAAAATAAATACAAACTTGCCTGTAAAATAAAAATAAACCCTAAGCTAGCTACAATGTAACTATTAGTTATATTGTAGCAAGCTTAGGGTTTATTTTATAGGTAAGTATTTAGTTTTAAATAGGAATTATTTAGTTAATGATAGGAATTTTATTTAGATTTCTTTTAATTATATTTAAGTTAGGGGGTGTTAGGGTTAGAATTAGATTTAGAGGTTAATAACTTTAGTATAGTGGCGGCGACGTTGGGGGCGGCAGATTAGGGGTTAATAAATGTAGGTAGGTGTTGGTGATGTTAGGGACGGCAGATTAGAGGTTAATAATATTTAACTAATGTTTGCAAGGCGGGAGTGTGGCGGTTTAGGGGTTAATATATTTATTATAGTGGCGGCAATGTCCGGTTCGGCAGATTAGGGGTTAAAAAATGTATTTTAGTGTTTGTGATGTGGGGGGGCCTCTGTTTAGGGGTTAATAGGTAGTTTATGGGTGTTAGTGTACTTTTTAGCACTTTAGTTAAGAGTTTTATGCTACGGCGTTATACCATAAAACTCTTAACTACTGACTTTAAAATGCGGTACTAGTCTTGACAGGAGAGGGTGTACTGCTCACTTTTTGGCAGACTCGTAATATCGGCGCTATGCAAGTCCCATTGAAAAAATAGGATACGCAATTGACGTAAGTGGATTTGAGGTATTTCCAAGTCTGTCCAAAAAAGTGAGTGGTACACCAATACCTGCAAGACTCGTAATACCAGCAGGCATTAAAAAGCAGCGTTGGGACCGGCCAATGCTGCTTTTTAAGCCTAACGCACAACTCGTAATCTAGCTGATAGTTAGTTAAGGTGCCCACTACATGATATCTCATCAAAAAACAGCAGCTAGCAATGTGGAGAAGCATTTAGGAAGCTAAGCTTGTACAACTGGCTTTGTAAATATTAAGGGCTCTAAGCATGATTAAGGGCTCTGTGTAGCTTGAAATGCAGCTGTTGTTGAGTTACAACCTAATAAAAAATACTGTTTGTATATTTTGCAAAGTAGTGTTGTGCATTAATTTAAAAATGTCATGTGGGTTGAGGGATAAGCAGGGCCCTAAATGTAACGTGCACACTATAAAAGACTTAAATCGCTTGGTGCTGTTCTATACATAAACATAGAACAAAAAAACATCCAAGGGACCTTGCAGACAAGAACACAGGGCTGGGCACAAGCCTTCTTGGGCATACTAGAGGCACTTCAGAGTTTATCACCTAAACATAATTCATGCAAGATGAATTCATATAGACTGTATTACCCCTGTGTAGTATCTTATCTTGAGTTTTGCTTTATCAAAGCTGACAAGTTTTGTTTTTATTGTATTGTTCTCTGTAACTGTTTTCAAGCATTTTTTTAGCATATGCTACAGTGGACTGTTTATCATCTGAAGTTTTTTTTAACTTTAATTTGTTTAGTAATATTTTGGATTTTTTTTTTATCTTTCACAGTGAAACTTGTTCTTTGCTGCAAGATGTTAATGGTTACAAGATACATAGATTGATTAATTGGTACTGAACTTGTCAATTACTGCTCTGAGGATGGGCAGGTGCAAATCTCTATGAATTCAGCAATGTCTGAGTTGCAATGTTTTTTCAGTGTGATTTTATTACTTTAAGGAACAAGCTGTATTGAATATAATCCATAATTTCATTAAAGGGACATTGCACACTAGATTTTTCTTTGCATAAATGTTTTGTAGAGGATCCATTTATATAGCCCATCTGGGAGTGTTTTTGCAACATAAGACCGCTGCTCCTTAACTCGTACGCCTATACAATCGGGTTGATTGACACCCCCTGGTAGCGGCTGATTGGCCGTGAATCTGCAGGGGGCGGCATTGCACAAGCAGTTCACCAGAACTGCTTGTGCTATGCTGAATGCGTATCATTTCCGCCAGGCAATAATATATCGGCCCCTAAATCACAACTCCAAATTCACATGTAAGTTGTATACTCACATATTACAGCACTGATGTGAAGCTCTGCAATATGTGAGTATACAACTTACATGTGAATTAACCCTGTGGTCTCACAGGACTTTACCATTGGCAGCATTGATCTGTTTTATTTGAGGTTTACCCTTGGAGTTTGGCTGCCGCATTCATTTCCACTGAGAAATATTTATCGAAATCTGGCAGACATGATTGCTACAGCGGATCATATCCGCCAGACACTTGATAAATCGGCCCCAAAGTGTCAAATGTATACATGTGTTTACAGATTCCTGCTGGCTCCTGCTTGTGTTATATGTCTTTTCCTGTGCAGTGATGGGGGACTGTCTTCTGTTTTTGTTTCCCCTGCCCCATTCACTGGGTGTCCCAACCTAACCTCATCAACAGTGCTAAACTCTTAGCTTCTAAGTAAGTTTTTAAAAAGGTTTTATGCTGGATTTTTAGATCAGTATCTGTGCATATTCTTCTTTATAGTAGTATCTATAACATGGAGTTATTTGAAAATTATTGTATACTATCCCGTTAACAGTATCTGCTATAATCCGTTCTTACTGAGATACGTTACAGAAGAGATTGTATTTTTTCCAGTGCAGAGAATTGTTCATGTTGATCTTCAGCATATTGCAAAAGTAAAAGTATATAAATATTGATTGCGCCTATTTTCCTCTCAGGATATTCTTTGGGACTTATTTGTATGAACATTAAATCGAATCTGGAATGTTTCTATTCGCTATCACCAGGAGAGAGATTTACTTGTCATAGATTTTTTTTTGTAATAAGTTTTGTATGATTTCAACATTAATATTTTACACTCAGTTATGTGGTTTGGCTTTTGTAATGAAAGATCAGAAGGAAAATAAAAAAATGTGCATCCTCTCTTCTCTTACTGAATAAGACTAGCTTTATAAAAGTCAATATAAAGTTACATTTATTTTTAATGTGGTATTGAGCTGATTTTGTATTCTGGGTTTATATTACAATAGCAAAATGAATATACAGATGCAGGAATCCCAGGCATGGTGGAGGTACCATGGGACATAAATTCTTGCTATATAAAGTCTGAATAGCAAAGCATTCAATTTTATAGAGCAGAAAAGTCAAAATTAAATGGCACCTGGGGGTTTCGGGGCCAAGCACCCCCAAAGATCAGTAATGCCAGCTGACATTAATCTGCAAGGTTGTGTCTTTATTTACATGCCCAGTGCTCTATGATGAGCAAGGACAGAGGTAAATGATGAAAAAGCAAGGTTTATTAAAATAAAGATAGGTATAGCTAGTGGAAGCTTTTAGCTTTGTTGACAGCTTTCACAACCCCCACATTTTATGGTCTTAAGTCACCAGACTAATGACTTCTGGTTTATCATATGATCTAAGCCCCTAATCTTTAAGATCTAGAACAGGGTCCTTGAAATTAAGGTTTGGGACCCATCACTGTCATGCTTTTTAATGGGAATCTCCCAGTTCTCCTCTTTTACAGCATGCACGTGCCCCACTGGATGAATGCAAGTCTGTAATCGAAGGTGCTCCAAAGCTGCATTTGCAGCTACTTAAATAGAGTCATGTTTTGTGGGCTTATATTAATCCTGCCAGAAAGATCTAGCCTATACAACCACATTCCATTGGGACAGTATGGAAAATGCAAAAAAATAAACAAAGAGGTATTTGAAAATTCAATTCCCCCTGAACTTCATTGAAAACACATTACTAACACATTGGGGCATATCTATCTTGCTTCTAAAGACCGCTGCTCCATAATTTGTCCGCCTGCTCTGAGGCGGCGGACAGAAATCAATCCGATCGAATACGATCAGGTTGACTGACACCCTATTCTAGTGGCCGATTGGCCACCAATCTGCAGGGGGCGGCATTGCACCAGCAGTTCACAAGAACAGCTGGTGCAATGATAAATGCCGACAGTGTATGCTGTCGGCATTTATCGATGTGCGGCGGACATGATACTCTACATTTTATCATGTTCGCTCACACATTGATAAATATACCCCAAAATAGGATGTTTTACTTTGTGAATTTCAAATATTTTTGAAAATATACTCTCATTTCATATCTGATGACTGCAGCACGTTCCAAAAAAGTTGTGATAGGGGCAATTTATGACTAATAGCGATGTGACAAGTTGAAATAAGAAGGTGATGTGAAACAGCTGAGTAAATTGTGTAATCATAGTATATAAGGAGCCTCCAAAAAAGGCCTAGGCCTTCAAGAGCAAGGATGGGTCGAAGTTCGCCAATCTGCCAACAGATGCGTAAGCAAATAATCCAACACTAAGAACAACATTGTCAAAGTCAAATCAGTAGGATTTTGGGCATTGCACCTTCTAAAGTGTACAATATAGTTAAAAGATTCAAAGTATCCGATCAAATCTTGGTGTGTAAAGGTCAAGGCTGAAAACCACTTCTGACGTGATCTCCGATTCCTCAGACGTCACTGTCTCAAAAACCATCATGAATCTTTAATGGATATCCTGATATGGGTTTGGGAATACTTTGGTAAACTTATGTCAGTCAACACCATTCGCCGCTGCATCCACAGATCTAAGTTAAGGCTTTACTTTGCAAAGCAGAAGCTATACATCAACACTGCCCAGAAGTACCGATGACTTCTCTGTGCTCGTTCTCATGGGAGATGCACAGTAGCACAGTAGAATCGTGTTTTGTGGTCTGGCGAGTCAACATTTAATTTTTTTGTGAAAAAACAGCCGTTTTGTCAAAAGAGGGCCAAAGAGGAAAAGGACCATCCAAGCTGTTATCAGCATCAGGTCCAAAAGCCAGTGTCTGTCATTGTCACTGAGGTGGTAAAGTTTGGAAACGGGTGGTAATATAAAAATACAAATGACAAATATGGCTCCATTTATCAAGCAGCGAATGCTGCTTCAGAGGCCCATCGTTAACGAAAGTTAAGAAGCAGCGGTCATAAGACTGCTCATTAATCTCTCCACCACCTAAAAGGCTATATGATCGGGAGGATTGACAGCCCCTGCTAATGGCCGATTGGCTGCCAGTGAACAGGGGAAGGCATTGCACAAGCATTTCTGGTGAAATGTTTGTGCAATGATAAATGCGAACAACATATGCTGTCTGCCTACAGCGATGCCCAGCGGACATGATTCACTATACTGAATCATGTCCGCTCGACACTTCATAAATCAAGCCCAAGGTCAGCTCAAAACTGTGTAGCCTCAAAAATAAAGTAAAATTTTGAATAGTGAGTTCCTTCTGGCAAACAAATGACATTAAATCTGTGATTTGTATTGATGTGATAGTGTTAATAATGCCAGACCCATGTGACTGTTCGCAACTGTTAGGCATTATTATTATTAATGTCAATTCTAGTTGATAGTGTTGCTGAAACAATACCAGCTGGTAGCGTTGCCATGACAATATAGATTGGTAGTGCTAAAATATAACAAGTCTTAAAGGGACAGTTTACCCAAAAAATATCTCCCCTTTAAATTGTTACCAATGATCCATTTTACCCGCTGGAGTGTATTAAATTGTTTACAAGTAGCTCCTCTACCCTTATTTCAGCATTTGAAATACCTGATTTAGCCTATAGTATCCTCATCTATACTGAAAGTTTCTATACTGGAGTCTATTGACAGAAGAAATTACACTCTCAGTGGGGTGCAGGATAGTTTAGTAATTAAATGATCATTTTCCATTGGTCTCTCTAAGTATTGATCTTAGGTTTACAGACTAATATAAGATAAGGAAGCAAGTGTGTGTACACAAAGTGATAACATAATGAGATCTGATATTACCTGCAAACTTAACCCGTTGTAATAAGCTGTGGTTTAAAAAGCACAAAATCAGCTAATTCATATACACAAATAAACCTGAAAATACAATTTCTCATACATTTTTTACTCTGAAGCTGATATATCAAGTCATTGAAAGTACATTAATGGAAAAACAATTTTACAGTGTACTGTCCCTTTAATACAAAACTTTTAAATAAAATATAAAGGGTCATGAAACCAAAAATGTTCCTTGTATGATTCACATAGAACATACATTTCCAATTTACTTCTATTATCAATGTTGCTTCATTCATTTGGTATACATTATTGAAAGAGCAGCAAGGCATTACTGGGAGCTAGCTTAAAATATCAGTAAACAAATGAAAATCGACATGTGCACCCACCAATCAGTAGCTAGCCCCCAGCTCCTGAGCCTACCTACGTATGCTGTTCAGCAAACAATACCTAGAGAACTAAGCAAATTAGATAATAGAAGTAAATTTGTTTAAAACTGTATGCTCTGTTTGAATCAGGAAATAAACATTTTGGGTTTCAAATACCTTTAAGCTACCTAAGGGTGAAGGCGCCCATGGGCAGTTGTGTATAATGATCTATATGACACACAATTTGCAAACAAATAACAATATTTTCATTGTATTTATTTTTTAAATCTTTTAAATTACATTTTAACTAAATATATCCCCTTAGACCACACTTTTAAGGGTAGGAGACGGTAGTAAATAGCTTACAGCAGATTTAAACTCGTGTTCATATAAAGAGGGGTATTAGAGACAGCTTATTAGTTGCTGGGAATTAACTGCAAAGCTTTGTAATACTGTTTGTAAGTTCCAAGACCTAAATAGCTGTCTCTACTTATTTCTAGGCTCCTGGTAACTGCTGGCAGCATTCATTTTTGCACCAGGGTTTTAATTGCACACGAGTCGCTGTCCATACCAACAAGGTGCTGATATTTTAGTGGCTCAAGTACAATAAACTGCATCTCTATTGTTTTTGAAATGTGATCTTTGTTCTGTAATTTAATAGAATAATAACATTTGCAGTGCCAGTATTTGCAGGTAAAAAGCAATTCTTTACATGCACAACAGAAAATAATACACATGCTGAGCAACCTATTATGTAACCTACTCCCTAACAATCGCACAATGAACCTCCGTAAGAGCAGAGAAGGAAACTTTTGTGACTGCAGTATTTCGCTTCTGCTAATTCTACAACGCTCCAGACTTGTCAGACAAATCCTACTAAATTCCAAAACAAATCAGGTCTGCAGCCAGCAAGTCATTATTTACATGAAAGTACTCAGCGTACACAGTTCTGCTTCAATTGCTGCAAATGTTTTAAAACAATTAATATACATGTGTTTGCTTTAGCGGGGTTGAATTTGGAGGCCGCAGATTACTTGTCATTGTCAAGCTAATGGGAAAGTATTCAAAATACTCCTTTTTTTTTTTGGTAATAGTTTTTATCCAAATAAAAATGAAAGGGACTGAACCATTTAGTAATAGGTAACAAGAATATCCATATAATCCTATAATTTATCATACACAATAGGGTCGATGACAAAATTTGTAATTAATGACTGTCAACAGAAAAAAACAAAACATTACATTATATGGGGATTTTTGTAGATTATTAATTTTATAAACTTTTTTGGGGTGGCAAACCCCAATATTTGTTAAAATGTGATTCTTATTTTATTAAACAAAGGAATAAAATAGTGTGATAAAGTGTAACATCTGATAAATGTGCTCATTTAAAAGTTATATACTGGAGTCTATTTACAGCTTGCTGATTGGCTTATCAGAAGGGTTTAAAGGACCTAATATTGCAAAAAGCAAATTAATTGTTACACTAAAGAAACTTGCCTACCATAAAAACAGTGTCTTTACCTCTGAAAATACCAAAGTCCCCTTTGCCTCCAAAGCATTCCAATATCTTGCAAATGTAAGCTGCTGTAAACATGTGTACCATATCTGGATTGGCTTCAAATATTTTTGCTGTCAATCTAGAGCCAGGAACAGTGTATTTCATGTAGTACAGATTTAAAGGGACACTGTAGGCAAAAAAAAATATTTTGTGATTCAGATAGAGCATGCAATTTTAAGCAACTTTCTAATTTACTCCTATTATCAAATTGTCTTCATTTTCTTGGTATGTTTATTTGAAAAGCAAGAATGTAAGTTTAGATGCCGGCCCATTTTAGGTGAACAACCTGGGTTGTCCTTGCTGATTGGACAGTACCTTTAAACAAGTGCTGTCCATGGTTCTGAACCCACAATTTGCTGAATCATGAAAGAAAAAAAATTGGGTACAGTGTCCCTTTAAAGTGCAAGTTTCCATTGTAAATGTACTCCATAGTCTCCAGTATGCCTCTTCCAAATGTTCCACAACCTACATGCCTTCAAACTACTTATAGTAATAACCTCTATTAAGCCTTTTATCCTAACAATTCCCACAATCCATTAATATATGTCTACCTGTGATCCCACAGAACTCACCACACTAACCCCTAAGATTAAGGGGCGGATTTAATAAGCAGCACAGGCTGTTTAATCCGCCTGAAGTATCTGGTGACCCGGAAACTAAAGTTAAAAAGTAGCGGTCATAAGACCGCTGCTCCCTCACTTGTCCGCCACCTTTTAGGTGGCGGACTGCAACCATCCCGATCCGATCGGGATGATTAACACCCCCTGCTAGCTGCCGATTGGCCGCGAATGTGCAGGGAGCTGCATTGCACAAGCATTTCTTGTAAAATGCTTGTGCAATGTTAAATGCAGCATTTAGCGATGCAGGGCAGCAAATCATGTCCGCACGGGGTTTAAAAAATTCACCCCTAATTCCTCATTGCAATTATGACCCAGACAGCCACCCCCAAATTTATCCCAACACCTAAAGCAGTGTTTCTTAATTCCATTCTTTAAGACCCCTCACAGGCCAGATTATTATGATATTTCAACAAGAGGTAAAATAGTCAGCTGATCAGTAACCATGGTTACTAACCTGCTCTCATCAATCAGATGATTATGTCACCTATGCTCTATTTCAGATATCATGGAAATCTGACCTGTCAGTGGTACCACGGACTGGAATTGAGGAACACTGACCAAAATATTCCCCCTATCTAATGCCCCATGTTCAGAATTGCCTCACCCAAAGTGACCATATAAAAAGAACCACACAAGCTAAAATATCCCAAAGAGATCTCCCATCTAAAATAGTTTCCTACCTTCTTCCAACAATTATCAGTAGTTCTTCATTCTTCCTTAAGGGGGTTATAAATGACACTAGGTGGGTTTATTTAGTTAGTCTGAGTGGCTTTTCTATTTGGGTATGCTACTGTTCCCATGGCCTAGACTGTTCTTACTCTTATACCACTATTACAAATCTGTAACAGAAAGGCTCCCTAAGGGTGTGCGAAGGCACAAGGCCTGATAAGGGACAAGATAGTACAAGAGCATAGTCAGAGGCCAAGTTTAACGTCAGGAAGCTAAATAATGAAAAACTGGTTTGTGTAGGAGAGACCCGGGAGAAACTGAGAGGAGCAGGAATCAGTTTCAACACCAGAAAAATGATGGTGTAAGTTGTTGGGATAATTTTCCACCAGATCAGTTTGTGTTGGATATCCTGCGAGTATACAGATTGTGCATTTTTTGGGTTGTTTGTACCCATTATATTTACTCACCTTAAATCATTATCGTATGCTTAATATATTTACAGACTCCCATACTTACGTTGACTCTGCAAGTGATGATCTCTTTATTGTGTTGTAACCTCCATATGTGGGATGCGCTGAATATTAATTATCACCGCCATCATTTCTAACTTATATTTTTCATAGCAATGCAAGTCTACCTGACCTATGACACAAGCCATCCCTAATAATGACTATCCTGGAGTTTTAAGACAAGATGTGTACGTCATTGAACAAGAACTTACACAGCTGCAGGAACGAGAGATAATTCTCTGGTCTGAGCTTTCTTACTGAACCTGCATGGGGCTTGCAGTTATTGGTGTTAGCAATTTTACTGGTTAACTGGACATATATGATAGTAAACTGGCTTACGTGCTTAGGAGAATCACATGTATTATATATGATATATAGTATTGTATTGAAATAAAAAGAAAATAAATATATTATTGTATGCCAGCTTTAATCAGTGTATGAGGCAGAAAGAAGACATCCTTAAAGGGCCACTGTACTATAAAATTAGCTCTTCCCATAATGGGCCAGATTACAAGTGGAGCACTAGTTAACGCTCCCATTCAAGCTTTAACCGCGCTCAAAGTTCTGCTTTTTCCACTTGTTGGGTTGCACTGGTATTATGAGTTTAAAGTAAATTATTTTCACTCGCACGCCAAACCGACGACCGCAAAAAGCTGAACTTGGAATATCTCGGCCACATTCCTCTATTCCCCCATAGAAGTCAATGGAGCAAAAAAAAATGGGGGGGGGGGGCGCTAAACCGACAAGCGCGAAGAGCAGACCTTAGAATATCTTAGCTGCATACCTCTATTCCCCCATAAAAGTCAATGGAGCAAAAAAAATGGGGGGGGAGCTAAACCGACGAGCCCAAAAAGCCGTCACTACCGCATTCGTCTATTTCCCCATAAAAATCAGTGGAGCAAAAAAAGTGGTGGAGAAAACAACTCCCACACAAAAGTGGATTGTATATTCTCATGTGCGCAAACCCAACATGAAAATATTAATATTTCACATTCCAATGTTCTTCACATAGAAGAATATGTTCTATTTATTCATAAATACATATTTCTATATATCTGATGGTATTTTTGATTAATATATACCTATATATAAAGTAAATAGATGATTATATATAGGTATAGGTATATACAGATATATATATATTTAAAAATATTGGAATGTGAAATATTTACAGTAAATGCACAGTATAACACTTTATTAAATATAAATATTGCATAAATATGCTTTAACATGTTTTCATCTACTTGACTGTAAAAGGCTCCAATGCACTTATATATATGTCTAGATATTGGTATATATGTCTTTAAATACATATATACACAAAAGAATACATGAATGCATATGTACACGCACGCACACACACACATATATATATATATACACATATTTAGATTTCCTTTGCCTCCTTTTTTAACACCTGAGACCTTATATCTTTGAGCCCTTATACCTTTTGTGTGCAATGTTTTTATATAATTGTTATTCGTTGGTGTTATTATGAGTGTAACTGTACTTTGTAAAGTATTTTTGATGTGTTTTGTGCAACATTTTAGTTTCGCGAAACAGTTAACCAGAGCTCTGAGGATGTGGTAATCGTTCTAGCGTAAATCTTTACTTTCAACTCGTACTACCAACGGTAAACTCAACGAGCGCAAACACCCGCAATAAACCCCTTATTGCTTGCATGCAAATAGTTTTACTGTACAATGCCCCTTTAAGTACAGATGGTAAGTAATAAGTAAAGAGTTGTCTTGACCCATTGTTGGGTATTATTTATATCCTTGACACATTGGCATGGCTGTCTGGAGGGGGGTGGGGGGGGGGGGGAGGGGCATGTGCCACCCTAAAGCATAAGTATTTACTTGAGTTACTCTTGATATGAATGAGCTGCCATTAATATTATAATGTGCTGCTCATGTGCACAACAAGCAATCTCTTGCTCTAAATATCATCACTAAAAATATTATGATTCACATTTTATTTCTTTAACCCTTATTATGTACAGGCACACATTCTTTGTTTAAAGGTTGATAATATCATTCAGAACAAACATCTTTCCATTGCTGCTTGTGTTTAAAAAAACTATTGTGTCTGACTGATGATAAAAGACAAAAAAAAAAGGAAATTAAATGTAGAAAGATTAAAACAACATTCCAGAGATGACATAATGAAACGTTGTTTTGAGGAGAACTCCCGGCCATGAGAAATGGAGCTCAGTGTATCAGGAACATCTCTGTTCCTGATACAGTCGGGTTTCACTATATTATTATGAATTAAAAGTAAAAAAGTTAGCATGCGAGTGAAAAAGTTGAACTTAGAATATTGAACCTGTGTTAATATATTCTCCCATAGACATCAATGGAACACCCATACTCACCCGCTAACCCGACCATGTTTATTCATGTGCGCTAAACCCAGCATGAAATATGAATATTTAACATTCCAATGTTCTTCACATAGAAGAATATTTTCTATTTATTCTTAAATATATATATATATATATATATATATATATATACACTGTGTGCAGAATTATTAGGCAAATGAGTATTTTGACCACATCATCCTCTTTATGCATGTTGTCTTACTCCAAGCTGTATAGGCTCGAAAGCCTGCTACCAATTAAGCATATTAGGTGATGTGCATCTCTGTAATGAGAAGGGGTGTGGTCTAATGAGAGTGAGTCTTGATGGGCCAGATGGATGGGCCCGTGGCTGGATTGGTAAAGGGCAGAGAGCTCCAGTCCGACTCAGACGCCAGCAAGGTGGAGGTGGAGTACTGGTTTGGGCTGGTATCATCAAAGATGAGCTTGTGGGGCCTTTTCGGGTTGAGGATGGAGTCAAGCTCAACTCCCAGTCCTACTGCCAGTTTCTGGAAGACACCTTCTTCAAGCAGTGGTACAGGAAGAAGTCTGCATCCTTCAAGAAAAACATGATTTTCATGCAGGACAATGCTCCATCACACGCGTCCAAGTACTCCACAGCGTGGCTGGCAAGAAAGGGTATAAAAGAAGAAAATCTAATGACATGGCCTCCTTGTTCACCTGATCTTAACCCCATTGAGAACCTGTGGTCCATCATCAAATGTGAGATTTACAAGGAGGGAAAACAGTACACCTCTCTGAACAGTGTCTGGGAGGCTGTGGTTGCTGCTGCACGCAATGTTGATGGTGAACAGATCAAAACACTGACAGAATCCATGGATGGCAGGCTTTTGAGTGTCCTTGCAAAGAAAGGTGGCTATATTGGTCACTGATTTGTTTTTGTTTTGTTTTTGAATGTCAGAAATGTATATTTGTGAATGTTGAGATGTTATATTGGTTTCACTGGTAAAAATAAATAATTGAAATGGGTATATATTTGTTTTTTGTTAAGTTGCCTAATAATTATGCACAGTAATAGTCACCTGCACACACAGATATCCCCCTAAAATAGCTATAACTAAAAAGAAACTAAAAACTACTTCCAAAACTATTCAGCTTTGATATTAATGAGTTTTTTGGGTTCATTGAGAACATGGTTGTTGTTCAATAATAAAATTAATCCTCAAAAATACAACTTGCCTAATAATTCTGCACTCCCTGTATATATATATATATATATATATATATATATATATATATAAATATATATAACATAAGGTATTGTCACACATTCACTTGCAAATAAACAACACAGTTTTAAATGCTGCAAAAAAATTGCCTGCAAAAAACACCTATGCTTTTATATTAAAATCGGGACCTTAGTTACACAATATTGCCATATTCTGCTTAGCTAGTCACCAACTTACAAGGTGTCCCAATGTTGACTGGTCCAGTGTTAGGACCAGTCAACATTGTGACACCTTGCAAGTTGGCACAAAAAAAGTTGCACAAAACACATCAAAAATACATAATAAAGTACAGTTACACTCATAATAACACCATCTAATAAAAAAATAAAATTGCATTTAAAAGTTAAGGGCTCAAAGATATCAGGTCTCGGGTGTTAGAAAAAAAAGGCTGTAAAGGGCTTTAACATTGGAATGTGAAATTTTAATATGTCATGTCGGGTTTAGCGCTCTTGAATAGACGTGGTCAAGTTAGCACGTGAGTATGGGTGTTTTTTTAAGTTTTTGTGCTCCATTGAAGCCTGTGGAAGTTAATGCGGTCACAATATTTTTTTGTGCGCATCGGGTTTACGCTCAAGAGAAAACGTTTTACTTTCGACTTGTAATACGAGCACAACCCGATGCACGCAAAAAGTCTCTGTCTAGCAAAGTTAACGTGCAAAAGCAGGAGCTCTAATTTGCACTCCACTCGTAATCTAGCCCAATACATGCTGAGGAATGACTGTACATGTGTGTCAGCTGTGTGCAGGGTGTGAAAACTTACCACTAATTCTGAATATGTATCTGTATGATATCTTAATTTATTAAGGGTCATGAAGGAGCAATGTCAAAATGATTTATACTTTTATTTTATCCTTACACTTCTACTTGAACATAACTAGAGCTCATTTATCAGATAGTAGGCAGACAAGCCCAGTGATTGCATCTGCCACCTGTATTTAACAGTGGACACGCAAGTTCTTGTAATGCCCCTCCCCTTACTCTCATTCAACCAATAGGCTGAGGCTCGAATGAGCTAACCACAAATGCTCCCATGCCGCATCCATAACTTCATATATGTAGATCTGTGTTTAACACCTGCAAAAACTCAAAATTGAAAAGCACATGACAACATTTTGAATAGAGACACCACAAAAATTGCTCTATACAGTGACCCTGTTGTTGTCACATCCTGCAAGCATAGTCTGTGCTACATTATAGATAGAGGTGTAATTAGCTTTTGTGCTGCACTAAGCACTGGGAAAACTGTTGCCTCACGACCCCCCCATAAGCAGTATTAACTCACATTTGCCTCTTACATTTCTTACAACCAAAATCCACGTGGGAGTCATGTACCCCAAATTAACAAATAGGGATCAGTATTTGGTCATTAAAGTGAATAAATAAAATATTTGCTGACTATAGGAGTGTGAAGGTATTATGCCATAGAACTACCCATCCTGCTGTTCTAGTCAAATGCCTAGTTTGTTTAAACCAATACATGCCCCCAAATAACGCATTGCAATCTCTTTATAGCATCACCATTATTATATACACTAGTGAGGAAATGTTAAATAATATTCTAAAAATTCAGTTGGGATCCAAAGACTATTACAGAACAAACTGTGTATAAATAATGGTTAAATCAATGTGATTGAAACATGTACATGGAATCTACAGAAAAAAGTGAACTATGAGAAAAAAAATCATCAAGAAAATTTGCTGTCAGCATTTTCCTTCTGTCTGTTCCAGAAAAAAAGAAATTACTCATAATGGTATTAAATGCTCCCAGATAAAACTGGTGATAAGAAGCAAAGAGGACAATTAATTATTTTTTGTTGCTGGCATAATATATTCTGAAAAGATGTTTTAATTGGATCAGCCCTTCTCTGGTGATTATTTAACTTCCGACAAATCAGAAGCTACTTCTGTAACAGAAAATAAAACATATGGGGATAGATTACAAGTGCAGCGCTAATTTATTGTGTACCCGTAAAAGGGAAAATTCGCCCATTTACAGGAGTGCTCAGTCTCTGTTTCATTCTCTAAATGTCCCCAATTGCCCCCAAAATAAACCATATATATTTTTTTAATTAAAAACAACTGCCCTAGGCAGTTTTTGGGGTCTAAAGGGGTGTTAGAAAAAAAAAAAAATGGCTCTGAAAAGTGCCTTTACATTGCGGTCTATGGGGACTGTGTGCTCCCAGTAAATATATATATGTATATGCTTATATATATATATATATAAATATATATATATATGTACACGTTAATATGTGAATATGCTTATATATATATATATATATATATATATATATATATATATTTACACGTTAATATGTGTATATGCTTATATATATATATATATATGTACGCATTAATATGTGTATATGTTTATATATATATATTTACACGTTAATATGTGAATATGCTTATATATATATATATATATATATGTACACGTTAATATGTGAATATGCTTATATATATATATTTACACGTTAATATGTGTATATGCTTATATATATATATGTACACGTTAATATGTGAATATGCTTATATATATATATATTTACACGTTAATATGTGTATATGCTTATATATATATATATATATATATATATATGTACGCATTAATATGTGTATATGCTTATATATATATATATATTTACACGTTAATATGTGTATATGCTTATATATATATATATGTACACGTTAATATGTGAATATGCTTATATATATATATATTTACACGTTAATATGTGTATATGCTTATATATATATATATATATTTATGTACGCATTAATATGTGAATATGCTTATATATATATATTTACACGTTAATATGTGTATATGCTTATATATATATATATATATGTACACGTTAATATGTGAATATGCTTATATATATATATATTTACACGTTAATATGTGTATATGCTTATATATATATATATGTACGCATTAATATGTGTATATGCTTATATATATATATTTACACGTTAATATGTGTATATGCTTATATATATATATGTACACGTTAATATGTGAATATGCTTATATATATATATTTACACGTTAATATGTGTATATGCTTATATATATATATGTACGCATTAATATGTGTATATGCTTATATATATATATTTACACGTTAATATGTGTATGTGCTTATATATATATATGTACACGTTAATATGTGAATATGCTTATATTTATATTTACACGTTAATATGTGTATATGCTTATATATATATATATATGTACGCATTAATATGTGTATATGCTTATATATATATATATTTACACGTTAATATGTGTATATACACATATTAACACATAAATATATATGTACATATTATTATACATATTTATTTACAATCTGCTGCTGCCCATCGCTGCACGACTTAAACCCTTCGCTGCACTAGTTCTCATGCCGTGTCTCACAAATCTCAAGATTTCTTTTATATTTTTTTAAAACCTTCAGTTCAGACGAATTTCGTTTTTGTGGGTTTGGCTGAATATTGGTCTCGGATTTATTACCGCTATTTCCAATAGGAACAATTAATATACTAATTGTGACACATTATAAAATTCAAACAATTAAATTAGAATATATAGGGGCATATTTATCAAGCTCCGTAAGGAGCTTGATGCCCTGTGTTTCCAGCGAGACTTCAGGCTCACCGTAAACAGAAGTTATTAAGCAGCAGTCTAAAGAAATCGACAGAAATCAACTCGATCGAATACTACTAGGGGGCGGTATTGCTGTTGCTATGATAAATACAGAGAGCGTATGCTGTCGGCATTTATTGATGTGCAGCGGACATGATCAACTATATCGGATCATGTCCGCTCGCACAATCATAAATATGCCCCATAGAGGTCACTTACAATCCTTTATATTTATCTAATGATTTTTATACCAAATTCACTATTAAAGTCTATGAGGATTTTCGCAGTTTCATTATTTGATACGCTTTTTAAAGGATTGGGATCTCCCCTATAACGCAATGGTTTTTCACAGCCTACCTTCACCTCTCTGGACCGCCTGACTTTGTGATTTGCATCTGACCCTTTTGTAGACAAAGTGGTTGAAAAAGGCGGAGTCTCCCACCTCCCCATGATAGGTTAAGGCTTGATTGGAAAAGCTTGTATGATTAAAAACAACATTAACTGCCTGCCTAGCTGTCCCTAAACACCAATTATTACTAATACTATGGCAGGACGGGACAGGGGATATGGGCACATGTATGATTAGACTCCCTGTACATCATTAAAAACAAAAGAGCTGTATATAGCTCCCTTCCCACATTCCTACCCCTACCTGTACTTTTTTTGCTGGGAATGAACAAACAAATGGATTTAGTCAAGCAATTATTCCTTCTTCATCCATTTCATCTTATAAGGTATGTGTCTGTTTATATAGAGGAAGAATCAACAAACTGGCATAAATCTGTGTGAATTTGTATTTGTCTGAAGGCAAATGCACATGGCTAAGTGAGCATCATTTAATTTATCTTTTCCAGTGTTTTGTTAGTGGGTGCTTCTGCCATTGACATTGATAGTGATTGTAAACTTAAGCTCTACTCTCAACAATATTTGTAATAAAAAAGTAAATGATGGGCACTTTCATTGATCAAAATGATTGTAGAGGATAAAATATATAAATAATCACCATTTCATTTTCTTATACATTCCGCTGTTCCTCCGCCCGCAACGTATAGTCTATTTTGTGTAAAATGACAAATCATGCTATAGCCAATCGTAACATGCCCCCTTCGGCATCCAGCAAGTTAATATTAATGCCCCTGGTTTTTATGCCAAAGGGGGCGTGTTGCGATTGTAAATATTGTGATTCATCATGTTACAGAGAAATAGACTATGTGTTGCGTGCGGTGGAACGGCCGAATATATAAGCAAGTTAAAGGGTAATTATTTGTATATTTTTGTATCTACAATCATTTTGATAACTTAAAGTGCACATCATTTACTTTTTTATTACCAATATTGTTGAGAGTAGGGGGCCTATCTATCAAGCTGTCATCTGCAAATACGCCGGAATTCCGGATTGTAATTGTTGCAAGTTTGATCAAACCTAGTTATCAAGGCCTACAGACCGACAAATGTTAAAATTTGGGACGTAACATACGATCCGCCGGTCTCAATCCGACACAGATGCTTATGTCATTACAGATGTTCCGAATACACATTTGGCTCTATTTGACACTTTTCCCTAGTTATCAAACTTTTAACAGGTACACTCGTGGCTATTCTGACGCAGCTTACCTGGTTTTCAATCTGCCACCCTGGAGTTCGCGGATGCCATAGAAATCAATGGGAGTCTGAAAGCATCGAAAGCTTATGTTCGATGCTGCCAGATATCACATTGATTTCTATGGTTGAAAACAAGTTACCTTTACACCTAACACCCTAACATAAACCCTGAGTCTAAACACCCCTAATCTGCCGCCCCAACAACGCCGCAACCTAAATAAAGTTATTAACCCCTATCCTGCCACTCACGGACCCCACCGCAACCTAAATAAAGTTATTAACCCCTATTCCGTCGCCCCCCGACACCGCCGCCACTAAATAAACGTATTAACCCCTAAACCTCTGGCCTCCCACATCACTACCACTAACTAAACCTATTAACCCCTAAACCGTCAGCCCACCACATTGCCAAAAAATAAATTAAGCTATTAACCACTAAACCGAACAACCCCCAAACTTTAAATTAAAATTACAACATCCCTATCTTCAAATAAATTAAAACTTACCTGTAGAATTAAAATAAACTATTTTAAACTATTAATTAACCTACCCTAACTATTATCCTACAATTAAATTAAACTACCAATTAAATTAAATAAATTACATATTACAAAACCTAACCCTACTCAAATTAATGAAATATACTATTACACATTATTAAAAGTAATAAATTACAGGAAAAAAAGAGAGCTCAATCCTATTGGCTGATTGGAACAGACAATAGGATGAGAGCTGCTCAAATCCTATTTGCCGATTGGAACAGCCAATAGGATTTTAGCAGCTCTAATCCTATTGGCTGATTGAAATCTTTCAGCCAATAGGAATGCAAGCAACGCCATCTTGGATGGCGTCATTTGCATTGAAGTTCCAGTTTACGGCGGCGACTGTATGAAGAGGATGCTCCGCGCCGGATGTCTTCAGGATGGACTCGCGCCAGATGGATGAAGATAGAAGATGCCGTCTGGATGAAGACTTCTTGCCGCCTGGATGAGGACTTCGCCGGCTGGATGAAGATCGAAGAAGCCGCCTGCATGAAGACTTCTTGCCGGCTATATGGATCCTTCAAGCGGGACTTCAATAACTGTAAGTGGATCGTTGGGGGTTAGTGTTAGGTTTATTTAAGTTTTTTTTGGATGGGTTTAATTTTTCGGTTAGGGTCTGGGCATGTAAAAGAGCTAAGTGCCCTTTTAAGGGCAATGCCCATACAAAAAAGCCCATACAAATGCCCTTTTCAGGGCTATGGGGAGCTTAGGTTATTTTAGATAGGTTTTTTATTTGTGGGGGTTGGTTGGTTGGGTGGTGGGTTTTACTGTTGGGGGGTGTTTGCATTTTTTTTTACAGGTAAAGGAGCTGATTTCTTTGGGGCAATGCCCCACAAAAGGCCCTTTTAAGGGCCATTGGTAGTTTATTGTAGGCTAGGGGTTTTTTTTATTTTTGGGGGCTTTTTATTTTGATAATGCTATTAGATTAGGTGTAATTCTTTTTTATTTTTGATAATGTGGTTTTTTATTTTTCGTAATTTAGTGTTTGTTTGTTTTTTGTAACTTAGTGTTTGTTTTTTTCTGTAATTTAGCACTTTTAATAATGTTTAATTGTATATGTAATTAATTTGAAAAGGGTTAGGTTTTTTAATATGTAATTTATTTTATTTAATTGGTAGTTTAATTTAATTGTAGAATACTAGTTAGGGTAGGTTAATTAATAGTTTAATATAGTTTATTTTAATTCTACAGGTAAGTTTTAATTTATTTGAAGATAGGGATGTTGTAATTTTAATTTAAAGTTTGGGGGTTGTTCGGTTTAGTGGTTAATAGCTTAATTTATTTTTTGGCGATGTGGTGGGCTGACGGTTTAGGGGTTAATAGCTTCATTTATTTTTTGTCAATGTGGGGGCTGACGGTTTAGGGGTTAATAGGTTTAGTCAGTGGTAGGGATGTGGGCGGCCAGAGGTTTAGGGGTTAATATGTTTAGCTAGGTTGCGGCGGGGGTCGGGGAGCGGTGGGATAGGGGTTAATAACTTTATTTATGTTGCGACCGGGTCAGGGAGCAGCGGGATAGGGGTTAATAACTTTATTTATGTTGCGGCGGGGTCAGGGAGTGGCGGGATAGGGGTTAATAACTTTATTTAGGTTGAGGCGGGGTCGGGGAGCGGCGGGATAGGGGTTAAACATTTTAGTATAGTGGGGACGTTTAGTGACAGGGTATAAATAAAGTTTGGAAAAAGCCGAATAGACTCGAGATTGATGACTGCTAGTTAACAAAAGTCCAATGCTCATCGCCCTGTACTTGGTGCACGTCTTTTTGCAGTCTTTTTTCATAACTAAGGAGAGTGTATTGAGATACGCGGCCGCGATGTTAGGCGATATTAGGCGAGCGTGTTGATGCCGGAGAATGCAACACAGTTGACGGCTTGATAGATATCCCCTTAGAGCTTAAGTTTACAATCACTTTAAGGTACCCAGGATATAATATTTTTTTTATCAGGCACATCAAATGCAAACCACTAGCAACATGGTTTATGCAAGTGTTTGTGACTGGAGAGCATGTGCATGCCTGCTTTGTTAAGATAACTGCAAAGGAATAAAATGAGTCTCCTTGGTCTGGTCATGAGCTGTGGGGTGTTCTGCAGAGTGGTAAGGGTGTTTTTCTTTTTTTTTATCTAGGCCATAAATTGAATTTCATCTCATAAATAAGGTTGCTATCGTCACAAAAATGCTAGAGGTGAGTGAGTGACCTATGAATAGTGGCAGGTGTGGTCACAATATAAGGTCTAAAAGAAAATCCCAAAGATTTTGCATGATTTCTCTGCATGCAGGTGAGCTTTTGAATTTTAGGCCCTTAGTCTTAACCACCCCTGCACTGTGCATGCGCAGTAATGCCTTTATCAATTCCTTGCACTTTTGAAGGGCAGAGGGCTAGGTGGCTTCTAAAGATTTACCTGCTGCACAGTGGTCTTTAAAAACTGGACATTTTAGTTTTGATTTTTGTTGGCTTTTTTTTTACATATTTTACTAGACAGATTTTTTTCAAATATTAGACTGTCCTACACATATACAGCCACACAAGCACTTCTCTGAAACTAGGCGCCCGTGGGCAGCTGTCTATTTTCTCTAATGACAAGACCTTGACATCTCTTACTAGAATGTCACATTTACATGGCCTTCATTTGCATATAACAATCAGAGGAAACAGAACATTATGCGTAAAATTAAATGTGAAATTGTAATAGTGTCAGTTTTAATGCTATTAGTTTGCCTAATTCTTTTGTAATCGACTTATGTAATCATTAAAAATACAAGCAAAGACACAAGAGTCACAGGAGGTGAACGACGAGATGTTAGGTTTTCATAGAGCAATAGGCTATGCTGCGTTCATGTGTAAATGTGCACAGCTTATCCAGAGAAAAAGATGTTTCTGTATCAGGTTTTAGAAATACCAGTCCTGACAACCTCAAAGAGATCAACTGCTTCTGCAGATTACAGAGGACCTGGGGTTATATTGTCTACAGTGACTGAAAAAGATTTTGTTCGCTGTAACACAGCAGACTCTTTAACCCTTTCTTTGTCAAATGTATTGTTGCTGTTTGGCAGCCAAGAAGTTAATCTGTAAATTATGCACAACATCACATGAAATAAATATCAAGTCCTTGCAAAATAGAACTCAGATGAGAAAATGTAGTAAATACAAAATAGATCAAGTTAATAAAATTCCTCTTCAGACTTCACCAGTCTCTCCAGAGCTTCACCAGTTATACTTACACCAGAGCATGATTGAAGAATAGAAGAGGATTGAGCTTTAGTGAATCAGTAGCATCATATAGCGGAAACCTGTAAGGCTGGAGAGTCTGCTGAGGGCCTTTTAGTGAATCTAGCCTTATTTGTTTTGCATGCAGGGGTGTATTTCATTGATAACTAATGTCATATAAACAAACAAACAAAAAAAACTTAACACCCAACTCACGAGCAAACCTGATCACATATTCTCATTTGCGCTAACCTGACATGAAAATATGAATATTTCACTTCCCATTCCTATGTCCTTCACATACAAGTGTATCTTCTATTTATTCATACATACATATTTCCACGTATATCCAATGGTATTTTGGTAACATATATTTATACCTATATATTTATATATATTTAATTATATTTAGGTATAGATATATACAGAGATATATAGGAATATCTATTTATAAATACATGGAACATATTATGCTATGTGCAGAACATTGGGATGTGAAATATTTACAGGACAAACACAGTATAACACTTTATTAAATATGAATATTGCATAAATATGAAATACATGTTTTCATCTAATTAACTGCAAAACATTCCAATGCTTTCCAATGCACTTTCTATATCCGTAAAACACATATATAAACATATAAATACATATACAGTACATATGTATACATGTATAGACATATGTAGGCTGACCAGATTGCCGCTTTAAAAAGGGACACATATGAAAGATACATATGGCAGGGTTCTTATACAACACATTTATTTGAACAGCCCTTAAAACAGCCCTGACATATGTATTTTTCATATGTGTCCCTTTTTAAAGCGGCAATATGGTCACCCTAGACATATGTAAATATATATATATATATAGCAAGAAAAATGAATCTTCCCTAAAATCTCAGCCACCTGGGTGCAGATAAGGTAGATAATACTCTCCCAAAAAATAGTGCACTCAGGACTTTTCAAAAGCAAGGTCAACTTTATTGGATGACGTTTCAGGGAACTCAAGTCCCTTTCATCAGATCAAAAAAAAAGTGAACATATGTGGTATACAATCCCACACTATATAGTGACAACCTAAGAAACACATACCTGTCAAATCAAATGAAATGCGCCAGTGATTGTATACCACATATGTTCACTTTTTTCTGATCTGATGAAAGGGACTTGAGTTCCCTGAAACGTCATCCAACAAAGTTGACCTAGCTTTTGAAAAATCCTGAGAGTGCACTATTTTTTGGGAGAGTATATATATATATATATATATATATATATATATATATATATATATATATATATATATAAATATATATATATATATATATATATATATATATATATATATATATATATATATGTGTGTGTGTGTGTGTATCTCAATGTTAAATCCCTTTGCCTGCCTTTCTTTTTTCTAATGCCTGAGATCTCATATCTTTGAGCTCTTATAACTTTTTTGTACAATATTTTTTAAATAATTGTATTAGATAGTGTCATTATGAGTGCAACTGTATTGTGTAATGTATTTTTGATGTTTTGTTACACTTTTTTTGTCTTGTGAAACAGTTAACCAGAACTCTGAGGACGCGCTAACCCGACGAGCATTAACTTCAATTGCACTCAAGCAATCGCGTTTAATTTCAACTTGTAATATGAGCACAATTTAACTTGTGGGCAAACTAACGCGGAAAAACAAGATTCCTTGCCCACAAACATTGCACAAACTCGTAATCTGGCCCAATCGGTATAGTGGGTATAGTGGGCCAGATTTTCTTTTTTTCATGAGTGTAAAAGTACTTGGTTTCATTTTTAAAGCTGAATTAATGGAGCAGGAAGTGTTTGGCTTGGTTGTGATGCTGCTTCCTAACTTCATTCAATACATTCAATATGGCAGCCGGTCTTCTAAAGGATGTTTTGCCTTTGTTATATACAAAAAACTTTTTGTGTGCTTGGTAATAAATGTCTGAGGACTTATCAAGAATTAAAGAAGTAAAAAAATGGCCATGTAAATGTGTCATTAAGCCTTGAAAATTTGCATTGTGATCAGGAAAACAGGACTGGCACATGTCAAGGAAAGGGACATTATTTTACAAAACCAATAAAGAAAAAAATGATGCTGACAAGCAAAGAAAATGGCTAATTCCAATCACATCAAGACTGATCTTCCAACATATGCTAGAGACATCTGGAACATTTCATGAGTGTATGTAAGTGACATGAAGGCTACAAATTGTTCTTCTTTTGCTGTAGACTTTTTTCAATGTTACAGTGGTGCTTAGCTTTTCCCTCTCAGTGATAATGGATGTGCAAGACAAGATAATAAGACAATCTATATAGGTGTCCAGAAACAACCTTTTTACCCTGGACTGTACACATTTCTCATACATCTGCACTACATGAAACATCTTCATTAGTGCAGGGTAGGTTAAAATTGTTATGACACTGTAAGTCCTGGAACTTGTCCAACAAGCAGCAGTAAAGACCAAGCAGAAAATACTCCTTGCCCATTACTATTAGAAGTGATCAGGTATCTAATGGTTCAAGCCCAAGATGTCTGCATGATAGAGACTTACTGAGACAAGGGACAATAAACCTCTGTACAGAACTACATAGCATGGCCACGACTCACAATAATATTGTTTTTCCTCCAGTGCCAGATACTCACTTCAGAGACAATGGAGCATATTTATCAAGCTCCGCCGGAAACAGAAGTTATGAAGCAGCGGTCTAAATACCGCTGCTCCACAACCTGTCGGCCTACTCTGAGGCAGCGGACAGAAATCAACCCGATCGAATATGATTGGGTTGATTGACACTCCCTGCTAGTGGCCGATTGGCCGTGAATCTGCAGGGGGTAGTATTGCACCAGCAGTTCTTGTGAATGTATGCTGTCGGCATTTATCGATGGGCAGTGAACATAATATGCTACATCGTATCATGTCAGTTTGCACTATAATAAATTGACTAGATATGTGCGATTCGGTTCGGTTCGATTTGGAAATTCTGAAAATTCGGCAAATTCGGCGATTCAAATCGAACCGAATTTCTGAATTAAATTTCTGCCGAATTTTCCGAATCGAACCGAATTAGTTCGAATCGATTTGTAAATTCGGATGGCCATTGGGATTACACTAGTATTGTACAGTATGTTAGGTTAACACCTAATATACAGTATAATACTAGTCTAATCCCACCTAACACTTATCGAAATGCCGAATTTATGAACCGAACCAAATCGAACCGAATCCAGCCGAATTTCTTCAAATCCGAATGAATCCGAAACTAATCCAAAACGAATCGATTCAGAATTTTCCGAATTCGAATCGCTCCAAACCGAACTTCGAAAATTTCCGAATCGATCCGAACCGAATTTTTTCGCCATGCACATGTCTAAAATTGACCCCAATCTCTTGTTTTAATCCCATACTGGTGGCATTTACTGGGCGACACCATTTTGGAGTTCCCGCATTGTTGCACTGTGTGACAGAATCACAGTGCATTCATAAATTAATGATGTTGCGTGTTTCAGTTAGAGGTGGCATTGCTCTGTATTATCTATGTGACTTTATTAAATATAACTTTTAAACTGTGGATGAAAACTGCAAAAATATAAACTTCTAACTCTGTATTGTGTGTGCTACATGTCCGCCCGACATCAATAAATGCAGAAAGCATACACTGTCGACATCTATCATTGCACAAGTATTTCTGGTGAAATGCTTGTGCAATGGCGCCCCCTGCACATTCGCGGCCAATCGGTCGCTAGCAGGAGGTGTCAATCAACCATATTGTATTGGTTCAAGTTGATTTTCAGCAATGTCTGTCCACCGCCTCAGAGCAGGCAGACAGGTTATGGAGCAGTCTTTAGGATACGATCGGGATGATTGCTGTCTGCCACCTCAGAAGTCGTGAATGAGTTAAGGAGCAGCGGTCTTATGTCAGGGGGTAGAATGCAGCATCTGCTGCTTGATAAATCTACCCCATAGGGTGTAATTATAAATGAACTCCAAGATGGAGTATGAAGATACAGAGCTCAACCAACTGACCAACTGGCTTCTGAAATGGCTTGAAATAAGGGGATATTTCTGTTGCAGTTGCTCCCAGCAGTTTAACGCCCCTTTAAACTACATTATACAGCTTCATAAGACAAATGGATGAATATAATTATTTCATAAAACAGATAAAGATAAAAGCAATGTGTCCCTACAGTAAAATCAATTGTTTTCTACATTTTTTTCTGAAGAAATAAAATTAAACTAACCCTCATTTAAATGTGACTTCAAAATAGAATGCTACAATTGTATTTTTCCTACTTGTTCTCTTCTTCACATTATAAGTATACAAAATAACTTTGCTTATTAACTGCTTAATGAACACATATCAGTGTTGCCGCCGGACTTATTGTTTTTATCCTGGAGTTTCATTAGCGAAAAAGTCTTTAAAATATATTAGAAACGATGTCCATGCTTCCTAGAAGCTGTTGTTGCAGAGGTTTGAGGTGTAAAGAAATACTTTCAGTTTAGCCCAAGATCTCAGCCTCCTACAGAGATTGCACCTAATTCTGAAAATGTTCACACGTTTGCCCTGCCATCATGTGTAATCTTTTATGCATGGGTACCCTGACTGCTTCTGAGACGGTTGCTATGCAACAGATGATCTGGCACCATAGGGCCCTGACATTAGTGCGAGCAAATTGGCCACAGGAGCACTAATCTAGCATGAAAAGCAGTTGGTGCCGCGCCTTTCCTTCAGAAGGATATCCTAATCAACAAGTACAACATCCTCCGGTTATGTCCAGAAATCTCCTGGCTGGAGGCAGAAAGATATAGATTTTGCACTAGCTAAAAATTCCTCCCCAGTAAAACAAGTTTTAATTTGCATAACCCATTAATTGGGTGAAAAATAGCTACTATGGACAATCTAACTTACTGATTACTCACTCCTTATAAAGCTTCATTACACACAATGCTTAAAGGGACATAGATACAAGTCAGATTAAAGCGACATGAAACCCAAATTTTTACAAAATTTACTTCTATTGTCTAATTTGTTTCATTTTCTTGGTATGCTTTGTTAAAGGAGCAGCAATGCACTGCTGGATTCTTACTGAACACATGGGTGAGCCAATGACAATCGCTATATATATATGCAGCCACCAATCAGCAGCTAGAACCTAGGTTCTTTGCTGCTAATGAGTTTTCCTAGATAAACCTTTCAGCAAAAGGATAACAAGAGAAGGAGCAAATTAAATAATAGAAGTAAATTGGAAAGTTGTTTAAAATCATATGCTCTCTCTACATCATGTATGTCTAATTATGACTTTACTGTCCCTTTAATCAATCATGGTTCAGAAAAAAAAACACAATTTTAAGAGAATTGACTTCTTTTATCAACTTTACTTTGTTGTCTTGGAATATTTTGTTGAAAAGCACAGACAGGCTCAGAAGCAGCAGTGCAAAGCTGGGAGCTAGCTGGTGATTGGTGGCTATACACATGTCTCTTGTCATTGGCTCAGTAGATGTTTTCCACTAGCTCTTAGTAGTGCATTGCTCTGGAGATGTTTTTAAAGTGAAGGTCCATTTTTCTTATTTACAAGACTTATTGTCAAAAGGAATGTTAAATTTATTGTAGTCACTTATTTCATATGTCCAAAAAAATATTGCTTTACATATAAACAGTATGTTTATTATACCTCCGTTTTTGCCGTACGCTCCGCCTCATCAGCACTTCCTTATTCTCATCTGCTGACGTAGCTTTGTTGTTTAGAAGAGGACTACGCTCGTGCACCCGCTATAGATTTGAACTGCGCATGCGTATCCTCCGATCCACGGCGCATGCGTTAGGTTTGCAAGCGGTTTTGTTGTAATCCAAAACGAGACCAATGCTGATGAATCAATGTAACTAAGGCTAGAACTGAAAACGCATGCGCGTTACATGAACGAGCATGCCGATGATGATGCACTGTTTGTATAAACGCATGCGCATAGGGTGGCGATGACAAAAGAGAAAAGGGGCTGGACGCCATGGGGGTAAAATACCAATAGGACCTAATATATGTCAATCACTGAAGGTACTATGGCGGGCGGATTGTGAAGCATCAACGGAGCGGGTACAACAAGTAAAAAATAAAGGTTATTATTGTTTTTTACTATATTTTGGTGAATGAACATCATATTGATTTTTGATGATACATTGAAATATGCGACCCTGGACGCCAGACTCGACCTTCACTTTAAGGGCTAGATTTAATAAGCAGCGGTCGTAAGAGGTGGTGGACAGCAATCATCCCGATCAGATACGATCGGAATGATAGACACCCCCGAATCTGCTTGCGCAATGTTAAATGCGGACAGCTTTTGATGATGTCAGTATTTCGCAATGTCGGACAGACATTTAATAATTTGGCCCCTTAGTGTTTCAGGAATTAAACACATAAGAGTAGAGCACATTCTTTAGGAAGGTCTATCTAATGTTTTTTGTTTTTTTTACAGGATTCACCATCTATGGGGATTTTTGTAGAAAATAATAAGATAAGCTTTTTTAAAGGTTTGTGGTTGTTCCCATAGTTATTTGCAAGAAACAGTGCAATAATAACCTGCTCTAACGAATAACAATATTTTCTTTTTTTCACTTTCATGTCCCCTGCAAATTGTATGAGAGGTTGAAGTGCATACACCAGATGTTAGATGAATGACCCTGCTACATGCTACACTGTGCTTGTTGTATCCTTGAAGGATCTTTGTGTCTGTAACTAACTGACAATAACAAAGGAGACAAAACATAGCCAAGAATATTTTCAAGGGATAGAACAACCATGGACTGCAAAATAAAACACATTTTGCTAGGGAAAAGCCATAATTAACTTCATTTTGAAGATCTTTTACAATGCAAGATTAATTGCTGTAATAAACAGACAGACAGATAGAGAGAGAGAGAGAGAGAGAGAGAGAGAGAGAGAGAGAGAGAGAGAGAGAGAGACAGACTGACTGACAGATAGGCAGACGAATAGATGATAGATAGATAGATAGATAGATAGATAGATAGATAGATAGAGACAGACAGACAGACAGACAGACAGACAGACAGACAGACAGACAGACAGACAGACAGACAGACAGACAGATAGATAGATAGATAGATAGATAGATAGATAGATAGATAGATAGATAGATAGATAGATACAGACATGACTGACAGACAGACAGACACACTGACAGATAGATAGACAGCCAGGCAGAGAGACAGATAGATAGATAGATAGATAGATAGATAGATAGATAGATAGATAGATAGATAGATAGATAGATTGATAGATCGATAGACAGATAAATAGATAGAGAGACAGACAGATGGATAGATACGATAGATAGATAGATAGATAGATAGATAGATAGATAGATAGATAGATAGATAGATAGATAGATAGATAGATGATAGATAGATGGATAGATAGATAGATAGATAGATAGATAGATAGATAGATAGATAGATAGATAGATCGATAGACGGATAAATAGATAGAGAGACAGACAGATAGATATGATAGATAGATAGATAGATAGATAGATAGATAGATAGATAGATAGATAGATAGATGATAGATAGATAGATAGATAGATAGATAGATAGATAGATAGATAGATACATAGATAGACAGACAGACAGGCTGACAGACAGATACATTTCTATTAAATAAGGTTGTCACTAGTGGTAATAAGTTTGTCTAGTGCCCATTAAATTATGGGATTGAACAATTAATTATGGATAGTCGAGTATCAATATTGGACAGGGTAAACGTTGCTATATCAATTATACTGGGGTAACATAGTGTACCTGGAATGACATATACAATGTCATCTATAAAATCCTAAGTATAAAAATAAGTAGGTCAGGTGGAAGAATGTGTCAATAATAGACACATTCGTGTTATAAATCACATGCACTTGCTCCTCTTAAAGGTGTGGGAAAACATAAAGCGTTCCCAAATGCAATAGTAGAATAACAGTGGTATGATCTATTAGATCCTAGTGGTTAGTTGGGAATGGACCGTGTATTAAGCACATTATACTCATAGGTTATAATAGAGCTGTGGTGGCGTAATTGCCTGTGGCAGTATGTGTCAAAATTGACCGCCACAGTGCCGCCACTTAGTTTCAACTCGTGCTATATTCTATACACTATCAATCAAACAATAATCCTCATAGGGTTTATATTGTGGATGCTTTGTTGCAGGGTAATAATATGGGTCAGGAATGACTGCCACTACATCAACTAATCCATATCCACTTGTGCTATATTAAGTACTCTATCTGTCCATAATATATAGCAATGGGGTTAGTATTGTAGTAGTATAATTACATAAGACATGAGAGATCAAACTGACTTCTGCTATAAATGTTTAACTTCATCTCTATTTGTGCTATATCATACACACTACTTGATTCACAAGTTACACTGGTAGTATTAATACTGTGGTAGTGATCTAATAAGTGTCAATATGTTATGTTATGCACGTTGTATATTCACAAATATTAACAATGGTGATAGCACTGTAGTAACAAAAATATATATGACATGATAGATCACAATGACTGCCGTTATAAAACGTTACTCTATCTCCCCTTGTGCTATATCATGCTCATTATTTGCACCGTAAGTTATGCTGATAAAGTAAGCACAGTGGTAGCGATCTAATCTATGTCAGTAGGAGTCAGGGCTGACAACCGTTACAAACACCATTCTGTCCCCACTGATACTATAGTTAATATCACCACATTCTAAATTCCCACATTTACCAACTAGTTACAAATGCCAATGAAGGCCAACAGTTAAATATTAATCTATTAAATTGTAACAATTAGGTTTAAGAGGAGCAAGTGCATGTGATTTATAACACGAATGTGTCTATTATGGACACATTCTTCCACCTGACCTACTTAATTTTATACTTAGGATTTTATAGATGACATTGTATATGTCATCCCAGGTACACTATGTTACCCCAGTATAATTGATATAGCAACGTTTACCCTGTCCAATATCGATACTCGACTATCCACAATTGATTGTTCAATCCCATAATTTAATGGGCACTAGACAAACTTATTACCACTAGTGACAACCTTATTTAATAGAAATTTATTTAATGGGACTGTTTTGATAAACGTGGGGACATATATTACTTATTGAAGTGAACGTTGTACCCTGAATAAGGTGTAACATAATAGTGATACCTTAATTTTAATATATTATGTGTCTTTTATTTTAATAAAAATGTTTTCACTAAAAAAAGTTATGTTTTAAGTTGATGTCTCATATGCTCACCTTTAACTAGATTATTTAGGCTCTCACCTAAGTGTGCCCCAAGATATCTCCTTTCTTTTCTCCTTTTTGACTCATATTTACCCCTGGTATCAAGGCACTGCCCTTTGGGAATACGTAGGCTTACCCCAAAGGGAATTCGTGAGAGCCCTATTTTTGTTCCCCCCTTTTAACTCCTCTGCTTTTAGGGGGGTTAGTACTCAATAGGCTGACAGATAGACAGACAGACAGATAAATAGATAGATAGAGATAGTCAGAAAGAAAGGTAGATAGATAGATAGATAGATAGATAGATAGATAGATAGATAGATAGATAGAGAGAAGATAGAGAGAGACAGACAGACAGACAGACTGAAAGATAGACAGACAGATAGATATATAGATAGACAGACAGACAGGCTGACAGATAGACAGACAGATAAATAGATAGATAGAGACAGACAGAAAGATAGATGATAGATAGATAGATAGATAGATAGATAGATTATAGATAGATAGATAGATAGATAGATAGATAGATAGATAGATAATAGTGTGTAGAGACAGACTGACAGACAGGCAGATAGACAGACAGATAAATAGATAGAGACAGACAGAAAAAAGAAAGAAAGGAAGATAGATAGATGATAGATAGATAGATAGATAGATAGATAGATAGATAGATAGATAGATAGATAGATAGATAGATAATAGTGTGTAGAGACAGACTGACAGACAGGCAGATAGACAGACAGATAAATAGATAGAGACAGACAGAAAAAAGAAAGAAAGGAAGATAGATAGATGATAGATAGATAGATAGATAGATAGATAGATAGATAGATAGATAGATAGATAGATAGATAGATAGATAGATGATAGATAGATATGGAGATATATATATACAGTATATATATATATATATATACTTTTTTTATTTTATTTTTTATCTTTTAAATGCAAGCCAGTACTTAATCAGCAGTCTGCTGTGTGCTGAAGATTGATTGCTGTGGTGCTTTCATGGCTGACTGATCTAATTCATAACTGTCGATGTGACTGCATTATATTGCTGCCTGGAAATCACACACAATTAATGGTTTGTAGTCATATGCAATAACTTGTAGTAATTCAATATACAATCTAAGTGAGTTATTCAGCTGCATTTTTAAACTCTCAAGATCTCTTCTGCAAGAAGCACTTCTACAGTTACACTGCACTAATGCACTGAGCTAGAATTAGAAATGTGCAGTGATACATAATATGGAAGATGTTACACCTAATTAAAAGCTAACATTTCTGTGATTACTTTATAACAAACACTTGAGCTGGGAATTCGGGACATATCAGATTCCTTTATCCAGCAACAATCAATGTCATTAAAGGACAGAACATATTTGATTTTTCTGTGATGATTCAGATAAAGAGGCCTATTTATTAAAGGTCTGTCAGACCTGACCCGACAGTGCGGATCAGGTCCGACAGACCTCGCTGAATGCGGAGAGCAATACGCTCTCCGTATTCAGCATTGCACCAGCAGTTCTTGTAAGCTGCTGGTGCAACGCCGCCCCCTGCAGATTCGTGGCCAATTGGCCGCCAGTAGGGGGCTGTCAATCAACCCAATCATACTCGTCTTTAGACCGCTGCTTCATAACTGCTGTTTCTGGCGAACCTGCAGGCTCGCCAGAAACACGGGCCCCCAAGCTCCATTCGGAGCTTGATAAATCAGCCTCAAAGCCTGCAATTTTATACAATGTTCCAATTGATTTCTGTTTCTCAAATTTGCTTAATTATCTATGTACGCTTTGTTGAAGAAGCAGCAATGCATTACTGGGAGCTAGCTGAATACATCTGATTAACCAGTGAGAAGAGGCATAAATGTGCAGTCACTAATCAGAATATAGCTCACAGTAGTATATTACTGTGCATGTATTTACCTAGGAATGCCTTTCAACAATGGATACCAAATAGAAGGAAGCAAATTAGGTAAAATAAATAAATGGGAGAGTTGTTTAACATTGCATGCTCTTTCTGATTCATGAAATAAAAAGATGGGTTTTTATATATCAGTAATTTATCACAGCATTGTATGGTTTTGAATACAATGAAAATGTTTGAAAAGTGTTTAAAACTCCAATTGTGAAAGCAAAAGATTTGCTGTTCAATTAATAATCTCTATTGAAAACAATTTTGGACATATCAGGGACCAAATATATTGAAAATTTGCTTCCTTACCCATAATTAAACATTTTATATAAAAATCTCATGATGTTTACTTTTCCTTTAAAAACATTAGTCTAAAAAAGTTTTACTTTTATGTTTTATTTTATTTTTGCTGCTGCTGGCTCATAGCACTAGCAATAGCTACTATAATTGTACTTACGTTTAACCTCTTAACAACCCTTTACATCAGCTGTTGCTTTTCTTTGAAGGGGTTAAATAGTTTGGTGCTATAACCGAATGCCTCTAGAAGTGACCCAGGTTTTAATAGCGAGAACTGCACAAGAAATCCCTTAAGGTCATAAGATGTATAGTGTAAGGACTTCTGATGCTATCCATATTTTGCTCTGCTGCCATGAAAATGTTCCCTATAGGAAATAACAGGTGAATTGACTTTCCAAATTCTGAGCAACTCTATGAGTAAAAATTGGGCAAAAGAAAATGTTCTCTTTATTTTGTTTAAAATAATTTGCCTGAAACCAATTTTGGTGCACATATCTATTTAGCACCAGTAAACTGGAACATCTGTGCCGATCACAAGTAGACAACCTTCAGCAATGCATCACGAGCAACCTGAGGGAGTGCAATCTATGACTATCAAATGCTGTTTAGCTGAATGTCACCAATATCAGGGAGCTTCTAAAATGATTTGAGCCCCCTCCCCCCCCCCCCACACACCTTATCTGTTTGTTTGGTTGTTGTACATAAAACCAACTTCTATTGTTTAAAACACAGAATTTCCAGTGTTTGCAGTTCCATAGTTGGCTGTATGATCCAGGGTCTTCCAGATAAAAAAACAAAACATTGCAGTTCATTAGCAACGTGCCTATTGAGTGGTGCAGACTCCTCTCCTCTGAAGAAATAATAGCAACACCTTCAAACAGAAATATCAGCACTCAGATTCAGTAATGACTAATATTCTTTGTTGGAATATTCTCTTGCGTTCCTGTAGCTGTGTAAGTTAAACAAAGCAACTCTGAATCCACAGCGAAATATTAAATTAAGCAGATATGCCTGGAGAACGTGCTTTTAAAAGCAGAGGAACAAATAGCTATAAATAGATCAATAGCTGCTTGACAGTAAAAGAAGAGCTTTTTGTAGCTTACTGTCTTTCTCATGGAATTAACCCCTTGTGAGGAGAATGCGTGTGAAAAGGTTCAGTAGGTATCAGTAAGTATCAGTACTAGCGCTGCAGAATCTGTTGGCGCTCTACAAATAACTGGTAATAATCATAATAAGTATATTTTAGGGTGCCAACTAAAGCGGTCTATATTAGCTGTGTATATAAACAAAACATAAAATGATAATTCGGTTTTTTTACATATCATCCAATTCACAGTATACTCTGAATGTATAAACAAGAAACAGTTGACCATTATTTCCTATGGGGAATGGCTTCATGGCTGCAGAGGAGCAGCTGGACAGCAGATTATACCTATATAAAGTTAATGTAGTAGGTAGACAGCATGTACATTTGTTATATTCTGTTAACAGCAAATGACAAAAATGTCCGTCACCCACAGCATTTGACTCTTTTCAGAGCCAGATTTCTTCTTGTGTGCATCACACGAAGAAATGTGCAAATTGAGGCCTTTGTGCATTGCACTTTTACAAAGAAGAAATCCGGCTTTGAAACAAGCCGAATTCCCACAGGCGGCGGACAATTTCAGCATTTGTTGTTCACAGAATATAACAAATTCTAACAGCTAGTGCTAGAAGTACAAAAATGACTACTTTTTCATTTGATTTATTTTTTTAATGGGCTCAGGATTTTCATTCAAGGAGAAAAGTGAAGTTTGCATACTTATTGGCTGACACGTGAATCAATCAACTGGCAAAGATATTGCTGGATCATTATTGAATATCAGAAATTTGAAGCCTTTCCCACCTGCAGAAAATCATTTCCATCCAATAGAGTAATGTTTTTAATCACATGAATAAATCAATCCCTTAATGTCCATCAACGAGACAGGCTATTTTAGTAAGCCTTCCACTCGCGACAAGACCCGCGCTATTATAGCCACACAGTCCCTTAACAACCTGTGACGTATAGGATATGTTGCAGGCATTAAGGGGTTAAAGGGACAGTCAAGTCCAAAAAAAACTTTCATGATTCAAATAGGGCAGGTAATTTTAAACAACTTTCCAATTTACTTTTATCACCAATTTTGCTTTGATCTCTAGGCATTCTTAGTTGAAAGCTAAACCTAGGAGGTTCATATGCTAATTTCTTAGACCTTGAAAACCGCCTCTAAGCTGAATGCATTTTGACCACTAGAGGGCGTGAGTTCATGTGTTTCATATAGATAACATTGAGCTCATGCACGTGAATTTAACGAGGAGTCAGCATTGATTGGCTGAAAAACAAGTCTATCAAAAGAACTGAAATAAGGGGGCAGTCTGCAGATTCTTAGATACAAGGTAATTACAGAGGTAAAACATGTATTATTATAACTGTGTTGACTGTCCCTTTAAGTAAATTTCTGTTGCTTGTATGTGTTTTTACATTTCATTTAATTGTTGCCAGATCATTTCAACCAAAATGGGAAATTTGTAATGTTTTTCACATTCTAACCAATTCATATGCACATGTCAAATATTTAGGGGCATATTTATCAAAGCATCAATCTCAGTGCATTCACCGGCGTCAATATGCTCGCCAGACATCGCTGACGCGGATCCACATACGATCCCCTTATTTATAAAAAAAAAGTCAAAAACACGTGCTTTATGAAAGGCGCAATCAGCATCGGACTGTTGTTAACTAAGTCATCGATGATGCGGTTATTTGTTTTTTTTCCTAACTTTATTTATACCATTTCATTTCTGTCCATGAACAAGCACATTTCTCTAAAGCTAATCTTTTATTTTTCATCTATTAATGTCCAAGAAATAGCTAGATTTATACCTCAACAAACAATATCTAATAGAAAGTTATTTTTATATTTATTTGCTATACAAAAAAATCTGTTATATGATACTTTCACATAAATTAATGTGTATTTGTATTTCTAGAAGTCATTATATGCTTTTATCTTTTATCACATATCACATATATCTTTGCACATACTTGTATATCTATCTATCTATATCTATATATCTATCTATATCTATATATATATATATATATATATATATATATATATATATATATATATATATATATATATGTGTGTGTGTGTGTGTTGTGTATTTTGCAAACATATTTACATGTCCCTAAATTCCTTTCTTTATGATCTAAACAATGTTGTCTTTCATATATCTGTGTTTATTTATACCACTATATGTATATAGTGTAAATGTATTATTATTCTGAGCATTATTATTATTATTATTATCAGGTATTTGTAGAGCGCCAGCAGATTTCGCAGCGCTGAGCATCAATAATTGTGAATATAACATGTAATCAGAGTATCATATGTCTTTATTTTCAATCAATGGATATTTTAAGAGCTGGGCCAGTTTTCTCTCTGTACCTGTGTAACCCCTCCTGATTGTAATCTAGAAGAAGAAATACACTGAAAATAGCATGACAGTAAAGAGGTGATTTTCATTTCTGCTGTATCTGAATCATGCCAGTTTAATGTTAGGTGGGCTATCCCTTTGAGCTATCAGTTTAAGATTATATTGAATCAAACATCAATTCAAATTTTAAAATCATTGTCTAAAATATTACACTGTGTGTCCTAATGTCAGCATCAATGTTTATCTTTAATACTAATTTCACATATACATACTTTCAAAATAATACACAATGTAACAAATGGCACTTACAAGTTCTGATGAATGAATTTTATTCGTTAGTGATAGTTTAAAATGTATATTTGAATCAGATTGGCTGATGTCATAAATCATATGATTATGCATATTCCAATCAAAAGTGGTTGAAAAATTCACTAGTGTGTGGGTTATTTAGGAGTTTGCTTCATAATTGGTGCGAAAAGTGTTCAGTCAAAGTTGGTGCGAAGTGGAGAGTGTGACTTGTATTACATGGCCTAAATATAGTGCACATAGATTTTTCACAAAAAATAAAAAGGAAGTTAGCTATATTATGTTGTGTATTTATTTCATTTTTATCTCTATATCTATTAGTGCAACAAGTTTGGGGCAAAACTTTTCAACAAATTTGTAGAAATAATATTGTCCCCTTGCTTTGTAATGAAAGACAAATTTGTAGCATAATCCATAAATAGTAATGCATTTTTCATTTTTTTCCCTATATCTACTAGTGCACAAATGTGGAGCAATAATATTGTTTGATTTAGAAAGGGTATACAATTGTAATAAAGTTTCTAATTTACTTTTATTATGTAATATACTTCATTGTCTTGCAGCATCGAACATAAGCTTTCTGTGTTTTCAGACTCCCATTGATTTCTATAGCATCCGCGGCCTCAAGGATTTAAAACTAGGTATGCTGTGTCGGAATAGACGCGAGCATACCTGTTAAATTTTTGGAAAAGGGTCAAAAAGAGTAGAATCTGAATCGAAAACATCTGTAATGATGCAAGCATCAATCTGCGTCGGATTGAGATCGCGGGAGCATATATTACATAACAATTTCAATATTTGACTATCTTGATGCTTTGATAACTACGGCGGATCAATCTCGTGACAAATACGACGGGGGATTCAAGTGTATTTTCAGTTGACGCTTTGATAAATAGGCCACCAGGTGGTGAATATTACTGGTGAGCTTTTATTCATCTTTCTTCTTTCATTCTGTTTATTTAGCAACTGCCTTAAACACACACAAAAAAACAATTCTATAATACATTTGGAAAAGCAGTAATAAAACATTCAGGGGCAGATTATGAGTGGAGCGCTATCCTTAGCACGAGGAGTGCAAATGTGATCACGACATTGCTGTGTTTTTTACGCTCAAATCCATATTACAAGTATTACAAGTATTTTACACTCACCATATTTTCTATGGGTGGCGTTGAGCGTCAATGTCCGCTCGTATAACAAGTTGAAAGTAAATGCAATCACATTTGACACTCAAACTTTTAACACTATCTGAAAGTTTGTGTAAATAGTTTGGCCAGAAGAAACAGTTGCGCTAAACTACTCTATTGACCCCTAAACCGCCAAGCCCCCACATTGCAAACTACCCCTCTTTGCTGTTAACCCCTTAACTGCCACAACCCCATTGAAAACTACCTCACTACACTATTAACCCCTTAAACTGCCACAACCCCCATTGCAAACTACCCCTCTACACTATAACCCCTAAACCACCACAACTCCCATTTCAAGATACCCACTAACATCTAAACCCCCTAACCAGATAACCCCCATAACCTAACAGCCCCAAAAAATTCCCAAAAAGAAACCTTACCTGAAAAAAACTAACTACATGAAAAAAATAACCTAATGTTACTTAAAAAAACAAAAAACTAACGTTACATGAAAAAAAATCTACCATTACAGAAAGTAGAAAGCCTGCCATTACAATCAAATTACCAAAAATAAAAAAACAGTTATGCCTATTCTAAAACTAAAGCATTCCTCTGACATTTTGGTCCATATTGACATGATAGCATCATACTAGTGCTGCCGAATCTGTTGGCGCTCTACAAATATCTGTTAATAATAATAATAGTAATAATAATAATGCAGTTGCTGCAGATTTGTTGGCTGCACATCCATAATGTGAATCTACAGTTCCACCACATCCCAAAGATGCTCTTTTGGATTGAGATCTGGTGACAGTGGAGGCCACTGGAGTACAGCGAACTCATTGTCATGTTCAAGAAACCAGTTTGAGATAATTTGAGCTTTGTGACATAGTGCATTATCCTGCTGGAAGTAGCCATCAGAAGATGGGTACACTGTAGTTATAAAGGGATGGACATGGTCAGCAACAATACTCAGGTAGGCCGTGGTGTTTCAACGATGCTCAATTGTTACTAAGGGGCCCAAAGTGTGCCAAGAAAATATTCCCCACACCATTACACCACCACCACCAGCCTGAACCGCTGATACAAGGCAGGATGGATCCATGCTTTCATGTTGTTTATGCCAAATTCTGACCCTACCATCTGAATGTCGCAGTTGAATTTGAGACTCATCAGACCAGGCAACATCTTTCGAATCTTCTATTGTCCAATTGTAGCCTCAGTTTCTTGTTCTTAGCTGGCAGGAGTGGAACCTGGTGTGGTCTTCGGCTGCTGTAGCCCATCTGCTTCAAGGGTCGATGTGTTGTGCATTCAGGGATGGTATTCTGTATACCTTGGTTGTAACAAGCATTTTCGTCCACACAACTGCGGCTCACTGGATATTTTCTCTTTTTCGGGCCATTCTCTGTAAACCCTAGAGATGGTTGTGCGTGAAAATCCCAGTAGATCAGCAGTTTTTGAAATACCCAGACCAGCCCGTCTGGCACCAACAATCATGCTACGTTCAAATAACTTAAATCCCCTTATTTCCCCATACTGATGCTCGGTTCGAACTTCAGCAGGTCATCTTCACAATGTCTAGATGCCTAAATGCATTGAGTTGCTGTCATGTGATTGGGTGATTAGCAATTTGTGTTACCAAGCAATTGAACAGGTGTACGTAATAAAGTGGCCAGTGAGTATATATACTGTATATGTATATATATATATATATATATATATATATATATATATATATATATATATATATATATATATATATATATGAATAAAAAGAACATATTCTACTTTGTGAAGAATGTGAAATATTCATGTTTTCATGTCCCTTCCCGCTATTCCTCACCCCAAACATTTTTTTTCAAGTTAAAGAACCAGAATCACAATTTATAACCCGCTCTACTGAAAAAATGCCATAACACTACCATTACCGCTGATTCTAAAGATGTCATATGAAAAATGCTCTAGAATTAGAGGCACAAAGATTGTTTTGTCTTTGTATAAATAGAGTGGGTGGATTGGCTGTATCATCCAGCTTTTCACTTTTTTAAAAAAAGCTTTGTACCAAGGAACAGCAGGGGGTTTTCCAACTGTTGTAGATTACCTTACAGGAAGGAGCCCTCAGGTCTGATATATATATATATATATATATATATATATATATATATATATATATATATATATATATATATATATATATATATATATATATACATATATATATTCATGGTGTTTTTGGTCCATTTAGTAATTATGTCCCATCTCATAGTTACATAGTAGATCAAATTGAAAGAAGACAGAAGTCCATCTAATATACTCCAGTTAAGCCTAAATTAATTCCATTAAAAAGGTGACCAATTTAATCATATCCCTGAAATCTAGCCAGGAATGTATCTAAACAATTTTTAAATACATCTAAGATATTGACATTCACTACCTCCTTAGGTAATCAGTTCCACAATGTTATTGCTCTTGCAGTGAAAAAAAGATTCCATTGCAGGATATTAAATCTCCTTTCCTCCAGCCTTAAATTCTGATCTCTTGTCACAAAAAAAGTCTTGTAATAAACAGAGCTTCTACCATCTGTGTATATGGGCCTTGAATATATTTATATAAACTAATACAATTTAGTATTCAAATTTAGTAACACTAATTGCACGGCTCAGTGCAAGGGTATGAAAACATAATTTTTTTTAACCTTTACTTTGCCTTTAAGGTCCCATCTCTTTTTACATCTCAGTTTCACAGCTGTTTCTGTTCATAGACTCTGAAAAGTGACATAAAGGAACATTTAGCAGCAGCTATCAGGCAGCGCTATTCATGTCTACAGGCAGAGCCACCACTAGAAATTTTGGGGTCCCTTACTTAACCATTCATCAGCCCCCCCCCCCCCCCCTTTGACATGTGCAATTTTTGACCAAGTGACTAAAACGTATATGAACTTTATTCTTAAGTGTAGCCAAACTTGGAAATGTTGTAAAGGTAGTAACAAACAGACACAGAAACACATAGATACATTTATACACTGAATCACATACTCACACATAACGATTCCCATATAGAAACTCTAGCAGACACGCAAAGAAACACACAAACAATCTCAGACACAGACACTCAGCACTTGTTTACATTGACCTGAAAAGTAATGAGGTAGACCACAGTTTTGACAAAAAAGGAGATTTACAAGACAAAATATGGAATTCTGATTATCTTTTTGTCATGGAAGATGCCAACTATATGATGACAACAGCATGCAGTGGCTGAAAGGAAGGAACCTGAACTGCCTAAACAATAATTTAAAGGTTAAGTGGTGGATTGGTGACTTCCAGAAAGGTATCATTAGTCTCAAAGTCTCTAGAAAGATGTGAATAATCAGTAGTAAGGTCAAAATGTCCTAAAAAGGAACAGACAATGGACACACACAAACTCAAACACAAACTTGCACATACACGCATGGAAACACCCACAGAGACAGCCTAAGAAAACACACAAAGACATACACACTCACAGATACACACACAGAAAACACACAAAGACATACACATACAGAGAGACACCCACAGAAAACACACAAAGACATACATACACACACCCTCACAGAGAGATCCACAGACAAAAAATGTATACACACTCATAGAGACACCAACAAAAGCACAAAGACATAAACACTGACACCCACAGAAACACTCACAGGAGGTAAAAATTCTGCACATTGCCATACCCTAAATCAACAGTGTGTGACAAAATAGCAGAAATTAAGAGATCACTTTTTAAAGAATCATATTTGTAACTGTGCAAACAAAAATACTTCTGTGAATTCAAAATTGTACATTAATGATCTGTCAGAATGGGTAGATAAAGAAAAGTACTTTTGAAAGGTTGACATATGTTTGGGTCCCCCCACCAATTTTCCCCAACCAAGAGCACCACTTCAAATCTGGTGTACTAATGGTCCCATCTGTTAGCTGTACTTATGGATTTTGAAAATGCTGTACTCTATATGGTCTTGGTGGAACCATAAGCTGTGGCACTAGGTCTCATACCATTAAATCTGGTTAAATGCAGGATTTAGGCTTGTTTGTATGTATTTCAAAATTAAGTCAGCTGTAGTGTCAACTGAACAGTGTTAAGTTAACCTGTCTCATTTCAAACACTGAGCAATCTTAGCCTGAAGGGTAAATTTACTATTGTGCGGACGGACATCCGCTGCACATAGATATATGCCGACAGCATACTCTGTCAGCATTTATCATTGCATTGTGGTGAACTGCTGGTGCAATACCGTCCCCTGCAGATTCATGGCCAATCGGCCGCTAGCAGGGGGTGTCAATCAGCCCGATCGCATTTGATCGGGCTGATTGCTGTCTGCCACCTCAAAGGTGGTGGACGAGTTAGGGAGCAGCGGTCTTAGGACCGCTGCTTCTTAACTTCAGCTTCAGCCGGAACTGAAGCGGAGTGGGTCAGAAGCAGCATCCGCTGCTTCATAAATCGACCCCTGAGAGTATAACATTTTATGCAGATATAAAAATCTTAGATAAATGCCTCCTGGCATCTGGAAAGTCCCTGCATAAAGATGCAGTAAACTGGAATGTAATTAAAATATATATATAAATAAAAAAAAATCATATCTGCCAAAAGGGCACCTACCATTTGTGTAATGAGGAGGAAACATTTTTTGGTTTTAAATATAGAATTTCTACAGCATTGTCAAATAATCATAAATACACTGCTGCATATTGCTAAAAACATGTTTATGGACCCCTGGCCCCACCACACAACTACCACACTGAAGTTACAATATGAAATTGCACAAATAAATAAAAAACATTTACAAAGTAAGTCCTACCTACTCTGCAAATGAAAGTGATCTGTCGTCTGACTCTAGCACACACTGTACAAACTGAAGTGCCAAGCTTGTCTCATACTGTGCATAGTGGTTTAGTGCACACTCGGAAATCTTATCAAATGCTAATGCTTTACTCCTGGTAATGACATTTCCCATGCTCAATAGCACTCTGCTGTAGTGCCCTCTGGTGGCTGCCAAAATGTAAATTAATAATAGTTGTGCTTGCCTCATGGGGCCCCTGACAGGGGTCACCCTTTTCACCCCCTGATGGCGGCCCTGTCTACAAGCACCTTTGAGGTTTAGATGGAATACATGAAAGCCTATACATCCTGCAACCAGTAACAATTCTAGGGGGTTCTTAAGGGGTAGTGTGTGTGCATGCCCATTCATTACTGTAGGACTCTCAATTCTAAAAGATGTCAGCTTCCCTGAATTTGCAAAGTAGGGTTTTATTTACATTGCCAGTTTCCTATACAGAATAGGGAGAAAGATTCAAGGAAGAAAGTGGGTTTTAAAGAAATAATGGTACAAATAGAAAACAGACAATGATACCCACATTACCCCATGTACACTGATATTTAGCTTTATAATAAACAACATTTGCACCCCCCAAATATTATGGTTTACAACCCCTGCCTTCAGCAAGCCTAGCAACCATTTGCAATAGCCACTGGCTTCCGCAGCTTACAACAGCCAAAAAGGAAGGGGTTAATAATTTTCAAACCATGGAAAATAATATCAGCCGCACTAATTAATTGCGAGGTTACGCCACCTTAATCTAAACATACCTAAACAACAGTCAAAGCACGAGCAGCTCCAAGAAAATATATAACCTAATTATAAAATGACTATGTACATTCCCTCGTTTTCAGTAATTGTTTATATCCCTGTTTAAGTACATTTGGCCTTTTCAGAAACTAATAAGCACAGTTATTGAAGCCTGACTTTTACAAAGGTTTTTAATTTGTTTAGAAATTCAAACAAAAGAAAAATGTTTTTGGAGCTGAATATGAATCATACATCTGGGGAAATTAGCTTCTTCTTTTTTTGCCATTATCGATAAATATAAAATTAACAAAAACAAAAATGGCAATCACCCTCTACACAGTGATTTTGTAACACACTTGCTACATAGTCACAAGTATCTGTAAAAAAATCATTGTAAAACACTTTAAAGCTTACAAGATTACAAGTGACATGGTACCTGTTGCGCATGAGCAATAAGGGGTTTATAACGGCTCTTTACAACCATCGGAAGCACGCATGTATTACAGGTTGATACTAAAGGCATTCACTCAAGTGCAATTTAATTTAACGCATGTTGGGATAGCGCAACTTCAGAGCTCTGGTTAATTGTTAAGTGAGAGAAAAAATTTGCTCCAAACACATCAAAATGATATTTAAAAGTAAAGTTACACACATAATAACACTATCTAATAATAATTATTTTTTTAAAAAATTAATAAAAAATATTTAAGTGCTCAAAGATATGAGGTCTTAAGTGTTAGAAAAAAAGGCCTGCAAAGTGCTTTAATGTAGAGATACATATATATGCATGTCTAAATATGTAAATGTATGTGTGTACATATACAATTAGCACGTGTTCCAGCACTCCAGCTTCAACTAATAATGAAGCACCTGGGTGCAATCCTCAATGGATTGTAGATAAGAGCTAGGAAAGGGAGGGCACTCTCAGGATTTATATACATCAAAGTTAGTTTATTGTTTATAACAACAACGTTAGAAAGTCATAAGGATAGGTCGACGTTTCGGCTTACAAATGATTTCTGTTTTGCCGGTGGTGTTGTGTGCGGCTGCTAGTCGCCGTTGTGAGTTGTTCATCTGTCTTGATGAAAGCTTCTATGTAAGCCGAAACGTTGACCTATCCTTATGACTTTCTAACGTTGTTGTTATAAACAATAAACTAACTTTGATGTATATAAATCCTGAGAGTGCCCTCCCTTTCCTAGCTCTTATACATAAATTGAATACAAACTATGATACCAAAGATATATTCATATATACAGTATATGTTTATATGTGCGTACATATATATTTATGTATTTATATATGTATATATGTATTACAGACATATATTCAAATATAAACACATAAATACATATGTATGAATATAAAGACATATATAAGTGCATTTGCCCTTTTTAGTCAAGTAGATGAAAACATTTAAAATCATATGCAATATTCATATTTTATCAAATGTTTAACTGTGTATTTACTGTAAATGTTTCCCATTCCAATGATTTCACAAAAGGTAATATGTTCTATGTATTTATAAATAGATATTCCTATTACCAGGTGGTAAATCGCCATAGAACAGGCTAACAATAGTATTGAGCCGGTTGTTCGTTCCTGTGAGTGTGCTTCTGTGTGTGTGTGTGTGTATATATATATATAGATGGATAGATAGATACATACATAGATAATTTTACCAAAATAACATTTTATATATATATATATATATACAGTCCAGATAGAGGACAGCACAATCTTACACCAATTCAACTGCCAAGGTGCACTGCAAGCCAATTCGTATCCTCTCCAAGAACACAGGCACTCACTGGTCTTTATAAAAGGTAATCCTTTATTCAATCCATTAAAACGATAATAATACCATGACGTTTCGGCACACCATCGTGCCTTTATCAAATGTATCAAAATATTAAAAAGCTTCATATCAAACTTACCCCAAATCACCTCTTAAATACTACTGGAATATAGCACATGCCGCCAGCTCATCGTGTGTAAAATCGGCGTCTGACGTCATCAGGGAGCGCTGATCTGTGCGCCCTGTGAGATCGTAGGGCCGACGTTGCCATGGCAACATGTAAACTATACACAGTTGCTCGGCGAATGTGCAATAGACCAATAGATATATTTGCATATCGAGTGTGTCGCCAATTACACATATTGACAGAGTTCCCCATACTTATTATAATGGGGCAAAGTACCGCAAGTCTCCAAACTATTGGACAAAAACGATGTCTATATCAGCGCAACACTCCCAGCAGATAATACTAAAAACAAAGTGCGTAAAAAACATAGTGTATAAAATTCAAAAATGTGTTAGAAAGGAGCATCAATATAACATTGTATCCATATCATAATGAGTGAAAAGTATCAAAAAAGCATTTGATGTCATAGTGACTACTTCAATTTACATATAAGGTGAGATACTAGCTCGCATTCATGCCTACTAGTATTATGGTAGAAACATGGGAACAATATGTGAGAAATGATTATATGTCCATTTTTAAGACCCATACGCTATAACAGGACAAATCTGTGTACTCTGATTATGTTGCAAAAACAGAATTTATCTAGTAGAAAGGGCTGAAGTCCAGTGAGGTATTGAGGCCATATGGAGAGATGGTATTTAGCCTGTAGATCCACTTGGTTGCCATACGCTCGCGGAAGGTTGTTACAGTTTTGCCGATGTATACACATGGGCAAATAATCATGTATACTACAGGTAAGGCGATGCCTAATGTCAAATCTTTTGTTGCTGTGAGGGTGCTTAGGGGCAATTCATTTCAGCACCCTCACAGCAACAAAAGATTCGACATTAGGCATCGCCTTACCTGTACCAGCGTATATGTAGTATACATGATTATTTGCCCATGTTCCAGTGTATACATCGGCAAAACTGTAACAACCTTCCGGGAGCCTATGGCAAACCACCGGTGTGCTATACGGGAGGCCCTACGCACTGGTGAATCAGAACAACCAGTAGCTAGGCATTGCATCCAACATAAACATGCGGTTTCAAGTTTACGCACAATGCTTATAGATCATAAACCCCCACTCCCAAGGGGAGGTGACAGGGGGAACCTGTTACTACAATGCGAAACCAAGTGGATCTACAGGCTAAATACCATCTCTCCATATGGCCTCAATACCTCACTGGACTTCAGCCCTTTCTACTAGATAAATTCTGTTTTTGCAACATAATCAGAGTACACAGATTTGTCCTGTTATAGCGTATGGGTCTTAAAAATGGACATATAATCATTTCTCACATATTGTTCCCATGTTTCTACCATAATACTAGTAGGCATGAATGCGAGCTAGTATCTCACCTTATATGTAAATTGAAGTAGTCACTATGACATCAAATGCTTTTTTGATACTTTTCACTCATTATGATATGGATACAATGTTATATTGATGCTCCTTTCTAACACATTTTTTAATTTTATACACTATGTTTTTTACGCACTTTGGCCTAGATTTGGAGTTTGGCGGTAGCCGTGAAAACCAGCGTTAGAGGCTCCTAACGCTGGTTTTAGGCTAACTCCGGTATTTGGAGTCACTCAAAAAAGGGTCTAACGCTCACTTTTCAGCCGCGACTTTTCCATACCGCAGATCCCCTTACGTAAATTGCGTATCCTATCTTTTCAATGGGATTTTTCTAACTCCGGTATTTAGAGTCGTGGCCGCAGAAAAGTCAGTCAGTAGTTAGTTAGTCAGTAGTTAAGAGCTTTCTGGGCTAACGCCGGTTCATAAAGCTCTTAACTACTGTACTCTAAAGTACACTAACACCCATAAACTACCTATGTACCCCTAAACCGAGGTCCCCCCACATCGCCGCCACTCGATTAAATTTTTTTAACCCCAAATCTGCCGACCGCCACCTACGTTATACTTATGTACCCCTAATCTGCTGCCCCTAACACCGCCGACCCCTGTATTATATTTATTAACCCCTAATCTGCCCCCCACAACGTCGCCGCCAGCTACCTACAATAATTAACCCCTAATCTGCCGACCGCAAAGCGCCGCCACCTACATTATAGCTATGTACCCCTAATCTGCTGCCCCTAACACCGCCGACCCCTATATTATATTTATTAACCCCTAATCTGCCCCCCTCAACGTCGCCTCCACCTGCCTACACTTATTAACCCCTAATCTGCCGAGCGGACCGCACCGCTACTATAATAAAGTTATTAACCCCTAATCCGCCTCACTAACCCTATAATAAATAGTATTAACCCCTAATCTGCCCTCCCTAACATCGCCGACACCTAACTTCAATTATTAACCCCTAATCTGCCGACCGGAGCTCACCGCTATTCTAATAAATGTATTAACCCCTAAAGCTAAGTCTAACCCTAACACTAACACCCCCCTAAATTAAATATAATTTTAATCTAACGAAATTAATTAACTCTTATTAAATAAATTATTCCTATTTAAAGATAAATACTTACCTGTAAAATAAATCCTAATATAGCTACAATATAAATTATAATTACATTGTAGCTATTTTAGGATTAATATTTATTTTACAGGCAACTTTGTAATTATTTTAACCATGTACAACAGCTATTAAATAGTTAAGAACTATTTAATAGCTACCTAGTTAAAATAATTACAAAATTACTTGTAAAATAAATCCTAACCTAAGTTACAATTAAACCTAACACTATACTATCATTAAATTAATTAAATAAAATACCTATAATTACCTACAATTAAACCTAACACTACACTGATGTTCCGATCAGCCAATAGAATGCAAGCTCAATCTGATTGGCTGATTGGATCAGCCAATCGGATTGAACTTGATTCTGATTGGCTGATTCCATCAGCCAATCAGAATATTCCTACCTTAATTCCGATTGGCTGATAGAATCCTATCAGCCAATCGGAATTCGAGGGACGCCATCTTGAATGACGTCCCTTAAAGGAACCGTCATTCTTCAGTTGGACATCGCCGGAAGAAGATGGGTCCGCGGTGGAGGTCTTCAGGATGGAGCCGGTCGTCATCGGATGAAGATAGAAGATGCCGCTTGGATCAAGATGGTTGCCGGTCCGGATCGCCTCTTCTTCCCGGATAGGATGAAGACTTTGGAGCCTCTTCTGGACCTCTTCAGCCACCAGATGATGGATCGCCAGCCCCCGCTTGGGTTGGATGAAGATTTTGGAGCCAGGACGGATCGGTGATACCTGGTGAGGTGAAGACAAGGTAGGATGATCTTCAGGGGCTTAGTGTTAGGTTTATTTAAGGGGGGTTTGGGTTAGATTAGGGGTATGTGGGTGGTGGGTTGTAATGTTGGGGGGGGTATTGTATGGTTTTTTTTTACAGGCAAAAGAGCTGAACTTCTTGGGGCATGCCCCGCAAAGGGCCCTGTTCAGGGCTGGTAAGGTAAAAGAGCTTTGAACTTTATTAATTTAGAATAGGGTAGGGCATTTTTTATTTTGGGGGTCTTTGTTATTTTATTAGGGGGCTTAGAGTAGGTGTAATTAGTTTAAAATTGTTGTAATATTTTTCTTATGTTTGTAGATATTTTTTTATTTTTTGTAACTTAGTTCTTTTTTATTTTTTGTACTTTAGTTAGTTTATTTCATTGTAGTTATTTGTAGATATTGTATTTAATTAATTTATTGATAGTGTAGTGTTAGGTTTAATTGTAGGTAATTGTAGGTATTTTATTTAATTAATTTAATGATAGTATAGTGTTAGGTTTAATTGTAACTTAGGTTAGGATTTATTTTACAGGTAATGTTGTAATTATTTTAACTAGGTAACTATTAAATAGTTCTTAACTATTTAATAGCTATTGTACCTGGTTAAAATAAATACAAAGTTACCTGTAAAATAAATATTAATCCTAAAATAGCTACAATGTAATTATAATTTATATTGTAGCTATATTAGGATTTATTTTACAGGAAAGTATTTATCTTTAAATAGGAATAATTTATTTAATAAGAGTTAATTAATTTCTTAGATTAAAATTATATTTAACTTAGGGGGGTGTTAGTGTTAGGGTTAGACTTAGCTTTAGGGGTTAATACATTTATTAGAATAGCGGTGAGCTCCGGTCGGCAGATTAGGGGTTAATAATTGAAGTTAGGTGTCAGCGATGTTAGGGAGGGCAGATTAGGGGTTAATACTATTTATTATAGGGTTAGTGAGGCGGATTAGGGGTTAATAACTTTATTATAGTAGCGGTGCGGTCCGGTCGGCAGATTAGGGGTTAATAAGTGTAGGCAGGTGGAGGCGACGTTGTGGGGAGCAGATTAGGGGTTAATAAATATAATATAGGGGTCGGCGGTGTTAGGGGCAGCAGATTAGGGGTACATAGGGATAATGTAAGTAGCGGCGGTTTACGGAGCGGCAGATTAGGGGTTAAAAAAACTATGCAGGGGTCAGCGATAGCGGGGGCGGCAGAATAGGGGTTAATAAGTGTAAGGTTAGGGGTGTTTAGACTCGGGGTACATGTTAGAGTGTTAGGTGCAGACGTAGGAAGTGTTTACGCATAGCAAACAATGGGGCTGCGTTAAGAGCTGAACGCAGCTTTTTTGCAGGTGTTAGGTTTTTTTTCAGCTCAAACAGCCCCATTGTTTCCTATGGGGGAATCGTGCACGAGCACGTTTTTGAGGCTGGCCACGTCCGTAAGCAACTCTGGTATCGAGAGTTGAAGTTGCGTTAAAAATGCTCTACGCTCCTTTTTTGGAGCCTAACGCAGCCTTTATATGGACTCTCAATACCAGAGTTATTTTTATGGTGCGGCCAGAAAAAAGCCGGCGTTAGCTACGCGGGTCCTTACCGACAAAACTCCAAATCTAGGCCTTTGTTTCTAGTATTATCTGCTGGGAGTGTTGCGCTGATATAGACATCGTTTTTGTCCAATAGTTTGGAGACTTGCAGTACTTTGCCGCATTATAATAAGTATGGGGAACTCCGTCAATATGTGTAATCGGCGACACACTCGATATGCAAATATATTTATTGGTCTATTGCACATTCGCCGAGCAACTGTGTATAGTTTACATGTTGCCATGGCAACGTCGGCCCTACGATCTCACAGGGCGCACAGATCAGCGCTCCCTGATGACGTCAGACGCCGATTTTACACACGATGAGCTGGCGGCATGTGCTATATTCCAGTAGTATTTAAGAGGTGATTTGGGGTAAGTTTGATATGAAGCTTTTTAATATTTTGATACATTTGATAAAGGCACGATGGTGTGCCGAAACGTCATGGTATTATTATCGTTTTAATGGATTGAATAAAGGATTACCAGTGAGTGCCTGTGTTCTTGGAGAGGATATATATATATATATATATATATATATATATATATATATATATATATATATATATATATATATATATATATGTATTCGTGAAGAAATAGAACATATTCCTCTATGTGAAGAACACTGGAATGTGAAATATTCATATTTTATGTCGGGTTAGTGCACTTGAAAAAACACAATTAGGTTTGCGAAACTTGTTGGGTGTTTTTTGTCACTTTTCATGCTCCATTAAAAGGGGGGAATACATTAATGGGGTAGCGATATTTTAAGCTTAGCTTTTTGGACAAATAGGGTTAGCGCTTGTGCGAAAATGTTTTACTTTCAACTTGTAATTACATTCCTTTTTTTTCAAATAAAGATACCAAGAGAATAAAAAAAAATATAATAGTAAATTAGAAAATTGCTTAAAATTGCATGCTCTATCTGAATCATGACCGTTATGACTAGACTATCCCTTTAACCTTATGGTCATTAGCACCAAGTACTATATGGTGGTAGCAATGTCTGCAATAATGTTGCAGCAGTTATGAATACAGTACTCAATGTACCATCATGTAAAGGAGCTAAGTTCTAACAAATGAAAAAAACGGTGACAACAGACGAAATCTGGAAGAATATTGTTTCTAAGCTACGCTTTTTCTTTTCTAGGTATGCATGATTAAGGCCATGAAGGCCGAAACGTCGCATGTAATGTGAAAATAAAGGTTTTTTTCTTTTACCTAAATTGGTGCTGTGGATACCATTTGTCCTGAAAACATTACTACTCATTCCACTAGAGCAATATCTACGTCTCTGGCTTTTCTATGAAGTTGAAAATTAGCAAGTTTTCCTCTGATTGAGCACATCTAACAATTCTCTTGCGCTTGTGAACTGAGGGGAGTCCCCGGGGTGTCAGAACCCCTTGCCATGGGTCTTTATTACTTCTAAGAGACACACCAACATTGTGTGAAAATCAAAGTCTCTTTTTCCTCATAACTGCGGTGCTGGAATCAGCTGTAAAGTCGGATTGTCTGTGAGCCAAACACCGGATCAGCTGATATCGGTCAGAAGGATGCAGACTCTACCTACGTCAGACGCCGAAATAGGACGAACGGCATGGTTGTGTACAACCGATGCGCCTGATACAGACCACTCTCTAGTAAGTAGCACTCATATAGTGGGGGCTAGTGAAGTTATTTTTCACCTACCATCTACACTTAGATGCGTCTTGTTGCGCTCTTTTGTTCTAGTACGCTCTTTCTAAATCATAACACTTTTATTGTGACTGTCACGTTACTGTAACACAGAGATTGATGAATTTTGCCTACTTATATGCAAACATTATTAGTTCACTCTAACGTAAGATCAAAGAGTCACACGATCAGAGCCCTTTAACCATGTGCCCAGATAGCTGCATTGCACAGCCACCACAGAGGCACATGGTTCCTGCGTGTCACCAGCAATTACTCCCAGTAATAACTAATTAATAGCAAACAAAATAGTCTGTTCATTCGTAGCAGTCACCTCTCTAGCACCTTTTCTCAGCTACAGCTAACTGATCACTTGGACGTTTTAGTAACCACAACTTGTCTGATTTGGTCTGATAGCTCACATTGCTATAATTTATCGTACAGTATCAAAGCCAGCTGAGATCTCTGCTCCACACTGTCATTTCCCAGTTCAGTAATATTGATACCTCAAGTTAAATCTTTTTCTTCTTTTCTAAGAAGCTTTTTGTGTTTGTAAAAAAAACAACTAAAATCTGCACAACAAACCCTTCTGGGTCCTAATTAAGATTCACAACTGCTGTTCTCTGTATGATAATAACCCATAGTGCTGACACTCTACCTGACAACAGGCAAATGAAGACCCACCATCTGTTTCACAACAAATCTCTCCATTACTCTAAACTTGGAAATGTGCTTTAAAGGCTCCCTAATTATCTGGCAACCCAAATAATGCAGCGCTGTGATAACTTCTTTACTGTCACACCGCTTCAGGCCATTTGTAACTAAATAATATTCCTCCAAAAGGCAACAAATCTTACAGCACATATATTTATGTCTAATGGAATGTGTTACAGGCCCATTAAACAGTGGCATTTAAGGAGACTAGGTAATATAAAATTACACCAATGTGTTTCTTGAATTGACTAAAGAAATGGCCAATTTACCACTAATGGACACCATATCCCACTTTTTTTTTTTACAGCTTCTGGTAAAAATGTTTAACTGCTAATGAACTGTCCCAGTCTGAGACTCCAGCTGTCCAGATGTAGGGGCATATTTATCATATTTAGTGGCATATTTATCAAGCTCCCGGAAACAGAAGTTATCAAGAAGTTATGAAGCAGCGGTCTAAAGACTTCTGCTCCATAACTTGTCCGCCTGCTCTGAGGTGGCGGACAGAAATCAACCCGATCACATACGATCGGGCTGATTGACACCCCCTGCTAGCGGAATCTGCAGGGGCGGAATTACACCAGTAGTTCACAAGAACTGCTGGTGCAATGATAAATGCTGACAGTGTATGCTGTCGGCATTTATCTATGTATAACGATGTGCAGCGGACATGATACGCTACTTAGTATCATGTCCGCTCACACATTGATACATATGCCCAGTAAACTTTTTTAAAACCCCAGTTCTAGCTCACCCCCTCTCATCATTGTCCACCAATATCTCTTAAATGATTTTTAAGATCTCTTAGATTTTTTTGTCTATTACAAAGCAAGCAGTACAGCAAATCTGTAGCTACACTGCCCAATCAAATGCATAAGAGCAGTAAGAGCTCACGGACTTCTGCTTAAAGGGACAGTCTACTCCAAAGTTGTTATTGTTTAAAAAGATAGATAATCCCTTTATTACCCACTCTCCAGTTTTGCACAGTGAACATGGTTATTTTAATATACCTTTTACTTCTGTGATTACCTTCTATCTAAGGGGCTGATTTACTATCCCCCGAATGGGGCCAACTTGCCCTGTTTCTGTGAAAGCCTTCAGGCTCGCTGGAAACAACAGTTACAAAGCAGTGGTCTTAAGATCGCTGCTCCTTAACTGGTCCACCTGCTCTGAGCGGCAGACAGCAATCAACCTGATCGAATACGATCGAGTTGATTGACACCCCCCTGCTACCGACCAATCTGCAGGGGGCGGCATTGCAAAAACAGTTCACAAAAACTTCTTGTGCAATGATAAATTCCAATAGCGTATGCTGTCTGCATTCATCGATGTCTGTCAGATATGAGCGGATCATGTCAGACAGACCTATGATAAATCAGCCCCTAAGTCTCTTTTGACAGCCCCCTGATCACATGGCTATTTATTTTTTATCTATTGACTTGCATTTTAGCCAATTACTCATAAATAACTCCACAGGCATGATCACAATGTTATCTATATGGCCCACATGAACTAGCAATCTCTTGTTGTGAAAAGCAAATAAAAAATAATCAGCGAGATTACGAGTTTTGCGTTATGAGTAAAAAAGCATTGTTATGCTTCATAACGCTGCTTTTTTCCTAACGCTGCTATTACAAGTCTTGTCAGTATAGGTGTACCGCACACCTTTTTGGCCGTCACGCAATGTCAGTACCGCATGTGGTGACATTTTATCACTGGAATATTAAAATATAGCTCACAGATTTTATACCTGACAATTCACATAGCTGGTTTTAAAATTGAATATTCAAGTAGTTATTTGGCCTAGTGTCTGTCTAAGTAGGACACTCCCAGTAGCCTTTGAGTAGCATTTGATAAACCACTCCCTATTAAATTGGGGTATAAAAACACTGGAACACCAACATCTCCCTCTCTTTTCTTATCCTGTTCCTGAAAGGATGGCTGATTTTGGACACACTGGAGAATGTGGCTAAGTATATTCCTTGGATAAAATCCTGTGATTATTTTAGCAGTGTTGCAGAAATTGTAGTATTGTAGTAAAGTTGCCCTGTCTTAATTATTTGGACTGTTTTGCTGTAAAATAGATGTCTATATATACCTGTAAATATTTATCTTATTATTAACATATATTGATTCCTAATAAACTCTTTGGGGAAAAATGGAGACCCCTTTTAATTAATAACCACATTTTGGCAGCCATGAAGTTGTAGACAAATCCATATGCCAATTAGTTTTGCAGGAATTAGATAAATGTTGATTTAATTTTTGAATATTGCAGGATATATCTTTTAAATGTTTTCTGAAGAAAATGCATGGTTTGGAAAACCTGTATTTCAGGTGGAATTGTCTGTATAAATTTTCATTTCCATGGAGTTTCATGGGTAATGGTAAATGTAGCTCAGTCAAAGAAAATGTTCTCAATTTAGAGTAAATAATACAATTGTGTGTTACTGAAAAATGTTTAAATTTAACTGCAGTAAAAATAGATTTGGTGTTTTATAGCAGTTTTTTATGTAGTATTTAAACAGAGCACCTCATGGTTGGCTCCAGCAGGCCTGTTGTATAAGATTTTTATACAATTATTTATTTTTACTGCTGGGATTTATAGATTGTCTGTAGCTTGGAATTAGAGTTTACTTTTGACCAGCATTTTGTTGCTCTTGTATTTTGGAAAATGGTTATTCCTTTCTAATTGATGGGCCTACATTTTGAAAGTAAATTAAAATGATTGACTTCTGCTTCTTTATAAATATTACAGACACATTTTGAATATAATGTTCATTATATATATATATATATATATATATATATATATATATACAGGTTAGAAGGAATGGTTGTAAATCGAAACCGTTGTAAATTGAAACCCAGTTTATAATGTAAGGCAATGGGAAGTGAGGGAGATAGGTTCCAGGCCCCTCTCAAAATTGTCATAAGTAACAACTAATACATTATTTTTAAAGCTTTGTAATGAAGACTTTACATGCTAAACAGCATTATAAACCTAATAAAATAATCACACAACACAGAATATATAATTAAACTAAGTTAAATGAACAAAACATTTGCTAAACAGCATTATAAACCTAACAAAATAATCACACAATACAGACTTCACTTGCATTTTTCTGCAAACAGTTCTTTTTATGCATTTCAATCTGGACTGATTTATAGACAGGAAGATCTTGTTCCTTTGAAATCTGCTCGATAGCTCAGGTCCGGTTAAACTGATTAATTTCAGCTTGCTCGGCTTTGCTGCAACACAAGCAGACAGCTCCACCAACTGGCTATTTTAATAAATGCACTGCTTCTCAATGCTTTTCAATAGCAGTCACATGACTGGAAAAAAAGGTTGTTATTCTGAAACGGTGTAAATTGAACCGTTGTAAAACGAGGGCCACCTGTATATATATATATATATATATATATATATATATATATATATATATATATATATATATATATATATATATATATATATATATATATATATATATATATATTTACCTTTTTTTTAAAAAAAAAGTTAGGAATATTTCAGGCTGTTTTGCTACAAGAGTGTGTTCTATCTACAAAAATATTAATCATCCAGTTTCTATCTGTTAGTTTTAATTTAAATGTTGAATTTTCTTCTAAATTGTTCTGGAATTTGTGTTTGCTTTAATTTGCACGGGATTTTATAGTCTAGTACAATTCAAATTTGGTTTTGTTTCAATGTAAACTTTTCATATTGTATGGGAAATTGTGTCGAATTTAAAGTTAGGAAAATACAGTTTAACTTGAGGAACATGGTAAGTCATCAGCAGTTTAAAGCATAAAGTACTCTAAGTATCTATATTTCATTATTTATATTGAAACTGAAAACAAATAGCTTAACTCTTGGGGTAAATACTAAGCTTAATGTAAGTAGAAGTTAAGTTATTTAAGACTATAGTTTCTTTAGTATTTTTCCCTCTCTTTTACCATTTCTTTGTTTTTCCTCTTTTTTATTACATTGTTTGAATATTTGTGAGCAGATGGTTCAGATTTTTAATTAGGTTTGTATGGAATACAACACAAGGTGTAACCTTTATTTGGGTAACAAAGTTATATCCTGTATTTGGAGAGATCCTGAAACCAAAAATACAGTTATAATTTGCATTTTTAAAACATACAATAATGGGCAGTAAAAATACAAGGTTAACCTGTTGGGGATATATGTTGCTCTATTGTGGGTATTGTTACATTGCTTAAATATTTGTGAGTAGATAGTTCAGATTTTTAATTAGGTCTGTATGCAATACAAAAAAAAGGTGTACATTTTTTTTTGGGTAACAAAAGTTAAAATTTGCATTTAGAAAAAACAAAAACAAAAAAAAACGTTGCTTAAACTTACTAAACAGGTTTATTGGGTTTTAAGCTTTAATACATTTGCCTTGCTTAAAATATAAATTTAAATTAATCTGATCCCCCCTCTTCTTCTAAACAATCAAAATTTAAATACTGGATGCTTCCATTGGTTTAGCTATTTGTTTTGTTAAAAATATCAAATTATTTAGAAATAATTTAGAATTTAATTACCTCAGAATTGAATGTGGTTACATTTAGATTAGTAAGGCTTCCTTGCTTTATTTTGTTTACTTATTTATTTATTTATTTTCCCTTTTATCTCTCTCCTTCAATTATTTAGGTTAGTATTAGTGATGGTTTAAACACATTTAAAAAGAGAAATATATTTTATTTACATTGGAAGTCTAGTTAGGTTTATTTATTTGGTTTTTTTGTGTGTTACCTGTTATCTGCTAAAATGCCAGGGAAAAACTATATTTCACAAGAGGTTTGTGACTACTTTAACAAGTATATCCATAAATATAATGGTCCATTCCTCATCCCAGAAGCTAAGAACCCCAACTGTGAAAGTTTCCTAGAAATACTAACACAGGTAGTAACTCTTAAAAAGATTAATAATAATAAAAGAAAATGTATGATAGCACATGCAGTGATTTCAACATTAAGTGGACTGACAAACATTATTGGAGACTTGACAGAGCAAAATAAAGATTTGAAATTAAAGTTAGATAAAACACAGTCTGATAGAGATTGTATTTAGCTTTCTGCTTTAACTAACACCATACAGATCGGTAAATTACAACGTCAATTAAAATTAACAGAACACAGCAGAAATGAATACTCAAATAAAATTACTGAGTTACAAATGAAAATAAAACAAGAAGAAAAAATAATTACTGATATTTCTGGGAACAATGCAGATAGTGATCATTTACTGCCACCCAGGAAAGAGCCAAAACAAGTAATAAAACAAGATAAAATGCAAGTGGGCCCCACTAAAAACCCAAATTCTGTTCCAATTGCCCCAGTCATAATATCTGATCATTTTAACACCCCGAAATTTCAAATCAGGCTAGGCCAATGACTGTAGCAGATAAAGAAATTTTTCAGAAATGGTGGGGCACAATCCCCACAAACAGCTTTAATAACTTTTCACATTGGTTTCACAAGGGGTCTGAAAAAGCCATAAAATTAGTTATGAGCATGCAGGAATGGACAGAATTGCTTCAAGATGCCATGGGCCCCTATGCCAACAGGTTATTAGGATTTACCTCAAGCATATCTGATCAGGCTGGGAGAATAGTTAAAACCTTTTTCAATTTTACTAGTCTAGAAAAAGAGAAAATTACCAAGAGACCTCTAGATGGTCCATTTGATCCAAACTCCCCAAACTTAGATATGGTGCTCACTAGAGCTGAGAAGTGGTGAAATTATCACCCATACACCATTAAGGCAATTTCTGCAGGGAAGCAATCACTGGAGAACAATCTCAATATTCACAGGCAGGAATCAGAGAGGGGTAACAGAAGGAATGTTTGGGCATATCAGAATAGTAGAGGATCAAATACAGGAAACTGGAGAGACAGGAATTTAAATGTTGATATTAACAGAGGAGAAAACAAGTATAAAAACTGGAGGCTGAGGCCAAATGAGATAAGCAATAAGGCCAACTTAAGTTATTGGGAACTCAAACAACAAAACAGGAGAATGAGAGATGATATTGGGGTTCTAAAGAAACAACTGATAGAGCTGGAGTGCTCAAATTAAATAATTCATTTTTGTTTATAAGCATATTTGTTTGCAGTGCATTTGTATCATGTAATGTGTACTTTAGTTTTAAGTTCAATTAATAATTTTAAGTGTTTTTCATTAAGTTTTACATGTCAATATTTAGAATGCATAGTTAATTGATGCATTTTATTTCTAAAAAAACAAAAACAAATAACAGATACCTCCATTGTGATTAGTTTTGGGAGGCCACATGCAATCCATGTAAATTGTCTGAAGTCTTATCTTGCAGGAAGAAAACCAATGAAGATAGAAGTCTTCTCACCTTTCCTTCCAGCATTTACCAATAACACATATTATAGATTGTTGTTTTTCATGTGCCATCAGGACTGATCTAACCAAGAATCTATGATGGTAGAGTTGGACAAATTAAATAAGTATAAAATGTATCACAATGGAGATGTAAAATGGGGCATTAGGCCAAAATAATATATAGCATAAAGGGGTAAATAATCATATAAGACAAGCAACATAAGTTTAAGTAAGGGTGTGAGTGGGATGATGCAATAGAGGCACGTAGAGGCAATAGAGGCACATCCCAGCTTGAAGTTAATAACTGTGAATGTGGTTTCTACTGCAGATGGAGTGTTCTAGTGTGAAGTAAATATATGCCTGGTTTTAATCTCTTTTCATTACTTTGAGGGTCTTGGAAAAAAACAAAGTGGTTCAAAGAGAGAGAGACGATTGGTAAAGCAAAAGCAAGGACCAGATGCCAAAAGCAAGGACCAGATGCCAAAAGATGACAACAAAGAACTTCAGTGCACCATTATAACTTTTGTTTTACAGGCACAATTCACACTTTATTAATAAAGATTTTACTACACGCATGCCCATCTAGTGTACCCACACTCACGCACTCATACAGGAACTTTACATTTTTCCCAATTTTAAGACCATTGTATAAATGTTGCTAATGGGGTTTAGCATAGGAATTTGTGTCTATGTATAATATTGAGTGCAATTTTATTTAATGAATTGTATAAAGTTAGACCAGGAATTGACAGTCCTAGGAAATTACAGAAGAGCTCATATCGCCGAGGGAATGATTCCAAAGGGATGGTGGGAGAATTTTCCCTATAAGGTTTTTGCTCCCACTGTGTTCTTTTGTACTAGTGGATATAACTAGAAAACGGGGCACCATAGGAGAAGAAAAAGTGAGGGAATGTGGTGACATTTTATCACTGGAATATTAAAATATACAGATTTTATACCTGGCAATTCACATAGTTGGTTTTAAAATTGAATATTCAAGTAGTTATTTGGCCTAGTGTCTGTCTAAGTAGGACACTCCCAGTAGCCTTTGAGTGGCATTTGATAAACCAATCCCTATTGAATTGGGGTATAAAAAAACTGGAACACCAAAATCTCCCTCTCTTTTCTTATCCTGTTCCTGAAAGGATGGCTGATTTTGGACACACTGGAGAATGTGGCTAAGTATATTCCTTGGATAAAATCCTGTGGTTATTTTAGCAGTGTTGCAGAAATTGTAGTATTGTAGTAAAGTTGCCCTGTCTTAATTAATTGGATGTAAAATAGATGTGTATATATACCTGTAAATATATCTCTTATTATTAACATTTATTTATTACTAATAAACTCTTTGGAAAAAAAATGGAGACCGCTTTTAATTAATAACCACACCGCACTTTTAAAAAAGTCCTTTTTCAATGGGACTTCCATAGCGCCGGTATTACGAGTTTGCCTGGGAGGCCAAAAAGTGAGCAGTACACCCTATAACCGACAAGATCCGTACCACCATCTAAAGTCAATAGTTATGAGTTTTACGTTACAAAGCTGTAGCATAAAACTCATAACTAAAGTGTTAAAAAGTATACTAACACCCATAAACTACCTATTAACCCCTAAACCGAGGCCCTCCCGCACCGCAAACACTATAATAAGTTTACTAACATTAAATAAAAAAAAGAAAATTAAAGGACTAGAAAAAAGCACTCTTGCCTTACACCTTAAATAGAGAAAAACAATGGCCATATATTGCTATGACTATCCATACTGGTGGAGTAAAACATCAACACACATGATACTAGTGTCAAAGTGATTGGTTTATTGCACTATAAAATAAATAGTGCATGTGAACTTACATACAATAAATTATATACATATAGCAGTGAACTTTGGAATTAAACAAAGAGAACCCTGTAAATAATAATAAGTATTCCAAATACATATGTTTATATGTTTAAACAATAAGTTTATTAACCCCTAATGTGCCGCTCTGGACATCGGCGGCACTAAAAAAAAATTATGAACCCCTATTCCGCCGCTCCCCGACATCGTCTCCACTATAATAAACCTATTAACCCCTAAACCGCCACCCTCCCGCATCGCAAACACTATTTAAAGATTATTAACCCCTTATCTGCCGTCCGCCCACACCGCTGCTATAATAAACCTATTAACCACTAAACCACAAGCCCCCCCACAACGAAATATACTTAAATAAATTATTAACCTCTGACCTCCCACATCACTAAATCTACATAAATATACTAACCCCTAAACCTAACCCTAATCCTAACGTAACTCTAAGCCTAACCCTAACACCCCCTAACTTAAATATAATTAAAATAAATCTAAATAAACCTTACAATTACTACCTAAATAATTCCTATTTAAAATTAAATACAAACTTACCTGTAAAATAAAAACTTAAGCTAGCTACAAATTAACTAATAGTTATATTGTAGCTACCTTAGGTTTTATTTTTATTTCACAGGTAAGTTTGTATTTATTTTAACTAGGTAGAGTAGTTAATAAATAATTATTAACTATTTAATAACTACCTAGCTAAAATAAATACAAAGTTACCTGTAAAATAAAACCTTACCTGCCTTACACTATAAACTAACATTACAATAAAATAAAATTGTTCCAATCAGCCAATAGAATGAGAGCTCAATCCTATTGGCTGATCGCAACAACGTTAACGTATTCTCCCCTAGAAGTCAATGGAGCACACAAACTGCAAAAATACTCACATGCTAACCCGATCGTGTATATTCAACTGCTCTAAGCCCTACATGAAATAGGAATATTTCACATTCCAATGTTCTTCACACATAAGAATATGTTCTATTTATTCTTAAATAAATATATATCTATCTATATATATATATATATATATATATATATAAATATATATATATATATATATATATATATATATATATATATATATATATATATATATATATATATATATATTGTGTATATATATATATATATATATATATATATAGTATACCTGTATATATAAATGGTATATGATTTTTTGTAATATATATTGATAGCTATATCTATATTATATTATATATAATATCTATTTAAAAAAACTTAGAACATGTTCCCCATATGTAAAGAATATTGGAATGTGAAATATTTACAGTAAATACACAGCATAACACTTTAATAAATAGAAATGCACTTATATATGTGTCTATTTATGGATACATATGTATTTATGTGTTTGTATGTGTATATGTGTCTGTTAATACACATACAGAAAGACTAGGTGCAGGTGTGATACTGTCTATTACGAACAATATGCAACAGTTCAAAGTTGTTTGGAAAGGGCATAACACAGTCCATACTTCAGAAAACCCCTCTATAGTGACTATGAACCACACTGGAGTCTACTTAGTGATCAAACAGGGAACAACTCCCAGATGCACAAAATATATGAGCAAAATAACAGCTATAAATTGCCTGGAACTCAAAAAGTTCTCACTGTAGTGCAGAAAATGTGCTCCCAAAGAATATAGAACCAGAGCACATACCTCCAAGTGGGTCGGTATACCTCTGTAACCTCTGTGTCACTGAATGCCTTATGGTATTAGGAAAGAAACTCTTCCTCGTTGCTGTCAGCGTATCACCTCTCCATGCTGTTCCCCAGAAAAAGCAAGCTGCCTGACACTCGGGCTTCCACCGCTGCAGTTCCTGCTTGTCTCAACATCACTGGGGGTGTGTGAATTTCAAGCCCAATCCTGATAGTCAGCCAAAATAGCACAAAAGTAAAGAGCAAGTCGCCGGTCAATGTATTGATAGTCCTTTAGCATACATGTTTTGTTTTCTTTTGTTTTTTCTTGTCTTTTATGCAAAGCCGTATGATCTGTATAAATGTATCCTACATGTTTACATGCAATGTAATGTATTCTACAATACTGTTCCTTTGACCATTGGGCTAGCTCTCAAATTTAATTTCTCTAACATCCTGCTGTAAAGGAGATTTCAGTAATGAATTTTGTTATTCTTAAATTTATATTTTTATACATATTAATTCTCCTACATTGTTCAGCTCACACAGGATAGTTGAGTATTGCCAGAGACACAGGTGAATTTAGGTAGATGCTCTTCCCTCTGACATATCAGGTTGTTTTATTGTGCTTTTAAACAAAGGAAAGAGAACTCACTAGATAGGCTATGAATACGGCTTCCCGCCGAAACGCGTTAGCCGTTTGTGGGTTAATAATTTTTTGAAGTGGCTGCGATATCGGGTGCAGCAGATTAGGGGTAAATATATTTATTATAGTGATTGTGATGTGGATGGGCCTCAGTTTAGGGGTTAATAGGTAGTTTATGGGTGTTAGTGTAATTTTTAACACTTTAGTTATGAGTTTTAGGTTACAGCTTTGTAGTGTAAAACTCACTGACTTTAGATGGCAGTACAAACCTTGTCATTTTAGGCTGTAACGCTCACTTTTTAGCCTCACCGCAAAACTCGTAATACCAGCGCTATGTGAATCCCATTAAAAACGTCATTTATAGGAGTGCAGGACTGACGCTGCGGTACAGGCTAAAAGGCTTGCGGTACAGATATACTGACAAGCCGTATTGGCGGCGGTGCTGTTTTAAATCTGAAAATACCATATTAAATACCATCATTAAAAGACGAACATTAAAAGACGAACACGCAAACTTGTAATCTAGGTGACAGTAACATAGTAACATAGTAGATGAGGTTGAAAAAAGACATCGGGCCTATTTATCATGATGTGAGCGGACATGATCCAATATTGCGGATCATGTCCGCTGCGCATCGATAAATGCTGACAGCATACACTGTCAGCATTTATCATTGCACCAGCAGTTCTTGTGAACTGCTGGTGAATGCCGCCCCCTGCAGATTTGTGGACAATCTAGCAGGGGGTGTCAATCAACCCGATCATATTGGATCAGGTTGATTTTTGGCAAAGTATGTCTGCCGCCTCAGAGCAGGCAGAGAGGTTTTGGAGCAGCGGTCGCCAGAAACATGGGGCATCAAGCTCCGTATGGAGCTTGATAAATAGGCCCCATCGAGTACGTCCTATACAAATATTAATATACTTACAAAAAAGCTCCAGTTTATCTTAAATTAATTCCTTTAAAAAAGGTGACCCATTTAACACAAGCAGTCCTATCCATGAATTATGTTTGTAGCAAGAAATGTATCTAAACCATATTTAAATGTATCTAAAATATTGGTATTTTCTACCTCCTTAGCTAATGAGTTCCACAATTTGATTGCTCTTACAATGAAGAAACATTTACGTTGCAGGAGATTAAATCTCCTTTCCTCCAGCCTTAAATTGTGACTTCTTGTCACAAACAATTTTCCTGGAATAAACAGAGCTTCTATTATCTCTGTATATGGGCCTTGAATATATTTATATAAAGTAATCATGTCACCTCCCAAGAGCCTTTGTTCTATAGAAAACAGACCCAATTTTGCTAGCCTCTCCTCATAATATACAATAAAGAATAAGTGCTAATTCCGATATATATAAATCATTAAATAGATATGGATTCTCACAGGTATAACCTAACTGTCTACATGAACACGGTATAAACAGTAAGATATGCAGTACGAGTGTCCAAGTAGAACCAGCATAAATGTTCAATTATCCATGCCTGACTTAGTACCTTAAGTCCTCCTAAGGAAACATGAGCATAAAATTGTCCAACGAACCCCAGGTGTAAATAAAATCTGTGGTTGCCACTCTCTTAAACCGAACTCTCTTCTCTGGGATAAAGATGAATCTCTGAGGAAGAAGACTTAGCAAAATAAATTGGTGACCCAGTTAATGATATGTAGTGACCCAAGCCTCTAGGTATATCGCTAGTATCAATGTGTATAAGTTCAGATGTCCCAAATCACTCATAAAATAAAACTTAAACATGTTTTGCAAAATCTTAAAATAGCAAATGGAAAATGGCCTAAAAAGGAGTAAGCATATGTAAGCAAGACAGGCTTACGTGTTTCAGCTTTACCCCGTATCCATAGCCATGAATCTAGCAGACAGCAAGGAAAAGCAGAGCACAAACCCGATTCAAGTGAAATTTATTAAACATATAAAAGTGCGCAAAAACAAATTGTACTTATTAAAATCATATGTAAATGAGCCCTCAGAAAGGCCTGTAACATAAAAGGCAAGTTAGGAATACTTTCAGCAATCATGGATGCCAACTGTGTAGATCTCTGATGTTGAGGGCGCCTGCAGTCACGTGATCTTCAGATGTGGCAAAATGTCTAGGTCAATGCTCTCACAATAACCTCTACGTGTTTCTCCCAGTCTCTGGCCAGGCTTCCTCAAGAGGATAGGAATCGGATAAAGGGAAGTTCATCCCCTCTGATGTTGAAGGGTTGCATTGGACACAAACCCTCAATATAGAGGATATTGCAATACATAACAATTCAAGTTAAAAATCAACAAATAAAATATCATCATTGATATTTTGTTTGATTATATTTTATTTATTGTTTTTTAACTTGAATATAACGTGATGCTTTGTGTGCTACTTTAGCTAAACAGTTCATAAGAGCTCTAAGGACACTTTAATCATTCTAGAGTAAATCGTGATTGTGCTCAAACAATCACGTTTACTTTCAACTTTTAATACCAGCAATAAACCCGACGAGTGCAAACACCCACTATAAAATTCTTATTTCTCACGTACGAACGTTAGAGCTCAACTCGTAATCTAGCCCATAGTGTAGATTGGGGCATTTACTCCAGCCGGATCAACTGCTGTACTAGATGTTTTTGTCTCCAGGCTCTAATTTTAATGAGATGCTATTTTGATCTCTTTGATCAACCCTTGACTTTTGTCTCTCTCTTCTACTTGCCTCTCTCACCAGCAAAAGACTTCTCATGAACTGTTCTTGTCCTCTGGAACGCTCTAGCCTCCTTCATGAGACTCTCTAACCTTGTATAGCTTCATACGCTCTTTGAAAACACACATTTTATAGAGGCTTACCATTTCTCCTCTAATTGTTTTTCATCCTAGCCAAAATAAATCTTGAACAGTCTCGACTTGCTGCTGCAATTACAATCCACATGTCAAACTACCCCAAACTATATGTATCTGCACCCTCAACCTGTAGTCTGTTAGTTCCCCAGAGCAGGGCCCTCCTCTTTCTGTATTAATTTGTTTTATGTAGTCTATTATTATGAATCTCTATCTCACCACAAATCTTTGTCATTGTCTATCCTTACTTTTGTACCCAGTGCTACAGAATTTTGAGGTGTTATACAATTAAATGATAATAATTATTATTACAAAACATTATTGTTTTTATCTTATTACCTATTTTTACTAGTAAATATTTATTTTTACATTTTGAATTTTGGAAGTATATTTTTCCAGTATAATCACAGTCTGATTTTTACAATAGAATGTGAACAAAAATCTCTTTCATGATTTCTCTCCAAGCCGAGTTTTTTTATCAGGCCCTATATGTTTAGTTAAATAACATTTTCCCCATTTCCCTGCCAGGGTTGCCATCAGGGGGTGAAAGGGTTGACTCCGGTCAGGGGCACCCTGGGACAGGGGGCTCCATGAGGCAACCACAACTATTATTTAAAAAAAAAAATTGGCAGTTACCAGAGGATGCTACAGCATAGTGCTATTGAGTGCGGGAAATAGCATTACAAGGAGTAAAGCATTAGCATTTGAGATGATTTCTGAGTGTGCACTAAACCACTATGCATAGTGTGAGACAGACTTGGCACTTCAGTTTGTCAGACAGCAGATCACTTTCATTTGCAGAGGAGGTCGGACTTACTTAGTAAATGTTTTTTTTATTTTTTGTGCAATTTCTGTTTGTAACTTCAGTGTGGTAGTTGAATGGTGGGGCATGTGGCCCACAAAAACACATTTTTTTAGCAATATGCAGCAGTTTACTTATGATTAATTTACATTAATTGACTGTACAAATTCTATATTTAAGACCATGCAGAAATGTTTATTGCTCAATACACAAATTGTAGGTATTTATTACATTCCAGTTTACCGTCCATTTATGCAAGGACTTTCTAGATGCCAGTAAGCATTTTATCTAAGATTTTTACATCTGCATAAAATGTTATACTCTCAGGCTAAGACTGCTCAGTGTTAGAAATAAGAGGTTAACTTAACACTGTTCAGTTTACACTACAGCTGACTTCAATTTGAAATACATACAAACATTTAACATTTAACCAGATCTAATGGTATGAGTACCACAGCTTATGGTTCCACCAAGACCATATAGAGTACAGCATGTTCAAAATCCATAAGTACAGCTGACATATGGGAACATTTGTATGCCAGATTTGAAGTGGTGCTCTTGGTTGGGGAAAATGTGTGGGGGGGGGCAAACATATGTCAATCTTTCAAAAGTACCTTTCTTCATCTACCCATTCTCACAGATCATTAATGTACAATTTTGAATTCACAGAAGTATTTTTGTTTGCACATTTACAAATATGATTCTTTAAAAGTGATCTCTTAATTTCTGCTATTTTTTTATCATGCATGTCACACACTGTTGATTTAGGGGATGGCAATATGCAGACATTTTAACTCCTTTGAGTGTTTCTGTGGGTGTCTGTGTTTATGTCTTTGTGCTTTTGTTTGTGTCTCTTTTGAGTGTGTATGTTTGTTTTTCTGTGGGTCTCTCTGTAAGGTTGTGGGTATCTGTATTTGTGCATTTTCTGTGGATGTCTCATTGAGGGTGTGTGCGTATGACTTTGTGCATTTTCTGTGGGTGTCTCTGTGAAGGTGTGTATGTCTTTGTGGGTTTTCTGTGGATGTCTCTGTGAGGGTTTGTGTATGTATGTCTGTGTGTTTTCTGTGGATATCTCTGTGAGGGTGTGTGCGTATGTCTTTGTGCATTTTCTGTGGGTGTCTCTGTGAGGGGCTGTGTGTATGCCTTTGTGCATTTTCTGTGGGTGTCTCTGTGAGGGTGTGTATGTCTTTGTGGGTTTTCTGTGGATGTCTCTGTGAGGGTTTGTGTATGTATGTCTGTGTGTTTTCTGTGGATATCTCTGTGAGGGTGTGTGCGTATGTCTTTGTGCATTTTCTGTGGGTGTCTCTGTGAGGGGCTGTGTGTATGCCTTTGTGCATTTTCTGTGGGTGTCTCTGTGAGGGGCTGTGTGTATGCCTTTGTGCATTTTCTGTGGGTGTCTCTGTGAGGGTGTGTATGTCTTTGTGGGTTTTCTGTGGATGTCTCTGTGAGGGTTTGTATATGTATGTCTGGGTGTTTTCTGTGGATATCTATGTAAGGGTGTGTGCTTATGTCTTTGTGCATTTTATGTGGGTGTCTCTGTGAGGGTTTGTGTGTATGTCTTTGTGTGTTTTCTGTAGATGTCTCTGTGAGGGTGTGTGCGTATGTCTTTGTGCATTTTATGTTGGTGTCTCTGTGAGGGTGTGTGTGCGTGTGTATGTCTTTCTGTATTTTCTGTGAATGCCTCTGTGAGGGTAGATGTGTATGTATTTGTGTGTTTTCTGTGGATGTCTCTGTGTGGGTGTGTGCATATGTCTATGTGTTTTCTGTGGGTGTCCCTGTGAGGGTGTGTGCATATGTCTGTGTATTTTCTGTGGGTGTCTCTGTGAGGGTGTGTGCATATGTCTGTGTGTTTTCTGTGGGTGTCTCTGTGAGGGTGTGTGTGTATGTCTTTGTGCATTTTCTGTGGGTGTCTCTGTGAGGGTGTGTGTGTATTTCTTTGTGTGTTTTCTGTGGGTGTCCCTCTGTGTGTGTATGTCTTTGTATGTTTTCTGTGGGTGTCTGTGAGTGTGTATGTCTTTGTGTGTTTTCTGTGGGTGTCTCTGTATGTGTGTATGTCTTTGTGTGCATTCTGAGGGTGTCTCTGTGGGTGTTTACTTAAGTGTATTTGCAAGTATGTGTTTGAGTTTGTGTATGTGTGGTTCCATTTTCTGTTCCATTTTAGGACATTATGACCTTACTACTAATTATTCACATTTTTCTACAAACTTTGAAACTAATAAGATCTTTCCAGAAGTCACCAATCTACCACTTAAGCTTTAAACTATTGTTTAGGCAGTTCAGGGCCCTTCTTTTCAGCCACTGCATGCTGTTGTCATCATATAGTTGGCATCTTCCTTGACAAAATGATAATTAGAACTTTATTTTTTGTCTTGTAAATCTCCCTTTTTGACAAAATTGTAGTCTACATCATTACTTTTCAGGTCAATGTAAACAAGTGCTGAGTGTCTGTGTGGGTGCCTGTGTCTGAGTGTGTTTGTGTGTTTCCTTGCGTGTCTGCTAGAGTGTCTATGGGGTCTATTTATGAAGCAGCGGATGCTGCCTCCAACCCACTCCGCTTCAGTTCCGGCTGAAGTGGAAGGTAAGAAGCAGTGGTCCTAAGACTGCTGCTCCTTAACTCGTCCTCCACCTCTGAGGTGGCGGACAGCAATCCGCCTGATCAAATACAATCAGGCTGATTGACACCCCTGCTAGCGGCCGATTGGCCGTAAATCTGCAGGGGGTGGTATTGCACCAGCAGTTCACAAGAACTGCTGGTGCAATGATAAATGCCGACATCTTATACTGTTGGCATTTATCGATGTACGGCGGACATGATTGCTATATCGGATAATGTCCATCCGCACATTAATAAATGGACCCCTATATGTGAATCCTTTTGTGTGAGTGTGTGTTTCAGTGTATGAGTGTGTTTGTGTGTTTGTGTGTTTGTGTGTTACTACCTTTATAACATTGGAAAGTTTGACTACACAAGAATAAAGTGCATATATACGATTTAGTCACTTGGTCAAACATTACACATGTCAAAGGGGCGGCCTGATCATTGGTTAAGTAAGGGGCCCCCTGTCCCCTGCTACTCTTAACCTCCAGGCTGCTGCTTAATCTAGCTATATGGTGTGCAGTCTAGGGCTAAGAAGTAATAATCAGAGTTTGGATACAATATTTCACACGACTAAAGAGTTTGTCTAGTAAATTCAGTTTTGTTGGCACATTTGAGGGTTTTGCAGTAAGTATTGGTGCTTTTTACAGCAAGTGTTTAAGTGTAAATGAGATGGATTCATATTCAAGCCTTCAAGATCACTCAGGTCTCTCGTCAGGCATGTCAAGAAATAAGGGCTGAAAATCTTCCTTTAAAGTACTCACAGACAGAATGCAACATAGAATTGATAGTTACAGAGAGAGACGATTCACCTTTACATCAAATGGAGAAGACAAAGCTTTGATCATTCAGAGTTTGAGATCACTTTGACTAAATTTGCTTTTTGTCTTTTACACAGCTAACACAGTACTGCTCTTTTTCTTTTATAAAGCAACATTGTATCGACATATGGGTATAAACAATATATGCATCTAAAATCAATTTATGATGAATATATTATTGTTGTGTGTTTGTGTATATAATATTTTTTGTCTTTTAGGCTGAAAATATTAAGTATTAAGGTCAAAATGCTTCCTCTTTGAATGATTGGTCACTTGACCCTCTGGTTATCACACGGGGAAGGTTAAAACGTTGCCTCTATTTCAACCATAAATCTTTCCCTTTGTGGTTCACCTGACTTTTTATATAATATTTGTGCTTGATGAAAATATTACAATTTCTTAACCCAGTATAGAACAGGTTTAGTGTAATAAAAGGGTTAACATTTGGAGTTTCCTTTTCAGCAAACATTAAATCCTCCCAACCATGAGAAGATGTGACTAGGCATTTGCTTGCATTGCCCAAAGACAAATGTATCCCAGATAGAATTCCAAGCGACACAGTCACTTAAACATCATTTCATGTGGTGAAATAAAATGTGGGAATCACATAATGCAGCTATAAAGTTCCTGCCTCATAGGTATCTATGCATGCCTCCCCCCAAAAAATTGTGATTATCTGGGATTAAGAAGGCTGGTGGCTTATTCAGGGATATCTAGGGGCTGACTCAAAACAAACCTGGGGTGAAGTCATGCTGCATTGTGTCTGGGCCTGGTTTGAATGTTGGGAGGTGCTGGAAAGTTGAGTGGACAGATGGGGTGCAGCTAGGCCAGTGATGGCTAACCTTGATGTTTCGATAATACATTTCCTATGATGCAACTAGACTGCAGAGTGCGTAAACATCATGGGAAATGTATCTTCAAAACATTTGGGGTGCCAAGGTTAGGCATCACAGGACTAGGACTTTTATGTCTTTGGAAGCTGGAGGAAGATCATCAGGCAGAAGTCCCTAAACTTGACAGTCCCATAAAATGCGGGACTGCTGAGAGTATTTGCTTGAGTTATCTGCTCTGTAAGTCACAGTGAGCTTTATATGTCTATTGGGACCCTGGGCATCTGCTTAACTCAAACATATAAAAAATATGGTGCTTGGCAGGAATTAGGTTTAAAGCAATATTTGTTGCGCAATGGCAGGTGTTGGAAACTTTCAGAGAACTCTGATTCCCAGATGTATGAATGATTCAGAAGCAGGATGCATAATGCCAGGGAGGGAACTGGCTAATACTATTAGTGTATGTGGTATCACATGTGGAACAGCTGGCGAGCAATACATGGAATGAGAAGGCCTTTAATGCCTGTCACAAATTTTAAACTCTGCTGTCACTTAATTAGCTTTGTTTGCTTTTTAAACTGTTGTTCCTATGGAAAAAATGCAGCATGAAACATTCTCTAATTAGCCCTTGAATCTCCCATTAGACTTTTCAGATTTTTCTAATGATACGAAGAGCTATGAGGATGGAGGTGATGGAACAATGTCTCATTAATTAAACCCTTTAGGGGAGCAAATATATTGTAGCACCAAATGCTGAGATGTGCCCAAAGTAAAAAAAAAATGATTTTCAAAATCAGCTATTTAACCCTTTTGCTGCAACTTGGCACAGCAATGTGTAGCCAAGTTATTAATTTAGTTCTCTGATTTAAACATTAAAAGTATTTATTTAATAACCTATTGCACCAACATTTTAATAAGGTGTAAATCAAATGTTTCAGTAACGTTAATAATCTTAATTCTATAGAGAAGCAAAAACTATGGTCTCCACTTGTAACCCTCCAAAAGCAGAAGGTTGAACTTATTATAATGTTTTTGTCTAGATCAAATAAGTAGAACATTTTAGGGTTATGAGCTGTTGACCTTTCCAGCCAATACCATAAACTAGATGACACTGCAAGTATATAATTACCTTGACTTCACAGGTAACTAACCAAATCCTCTGCGCTCTGTGGCACCTCTAGAAATCATAACCCTGAACTTATGTCTTTGTTATATCCAAGCTGTGCAGTTGACCTAAACAAAGTCTCCCAATCCTACTTACTGGGCAGAAGTAATTTCAAATCTGCCATTGTTAAAAGTAATTATGGCTTCATTGAGATTTGTCATTCTCCATTGTGAGTTTTTCTTAGAGAAATGCCAATAATGTTCCTAAGAATGGTCTGTGCTTGATAATTAAAGAGACAGTTGACAGATAAGGCAATAGATTAAGTAGTGTCCTTTTAATAAGTGATCTTCAGAAAGATTGTACAACCTGTAAGTGGCAATTTAATTAGACATGTCTTTGGTCAATTGATTAAGTGTTGGTGAATCTGGTGAATTTCATGTCTTTGTTTTCTGTTTATCCGTTTAGCAATTGATAGCATTATGGATAAATGGTCACACAAGAGAACTTAGATGATACAATGGCCTGACAATTAAACTATGATTAGAATAAATATTCCTATCATATTCATAAATGGCATGTTATATACTACAGTATATTATGGAGCTTCTTTCAAGTAAATGTCTTTGGAAATGTTTTTGTGAAAATGAAGCATGATATAATAAAAAAATAAAGTGACATAACAGCAATATTGCAATGTTGTTTATGTTGACTTTTATTTTACAGTTCAAAAGTGTCTGCAGAATGAATGTTACATTTTAAACACTGCATTTGAACTTATATATATATACATGCCTTGTATACAGTATCTATCTATATATAGGTATATATATATTTTTTATATATATATATATATATATATATATATATATATATATATATATATATATATATATATATATATATATATATATATATATATACAGGTGACCCTCGTTTTACAACTGTTCAATTTACACCGTTTCAGAATAACAACCTTTTTTTCCAGTCATGTGACTGCTATTGAAAAGCATTGAGAAGCAGTGCATTTATTAAAATAGGAAGAAAGTGGAGCTGTCCGCTTGTGTTGCAGCAAAGCCAAGCAAGCTGAAATTAATCAGTTTAACCAGACCTGAGCTATCGAGCAGATTTCAAAGGAACAAGATCTTCCTGTCTATAACTCAGTCCAGACTGGAATGCATAGAAATAACTTTTTGCAGAAAAATGCAAGTGAAGTCTGTGTTGTGTGATTATTTTATAATGCTGTTTAGCAAATGTTTTTGTTCATTTAACTTAGTTTTTAATTATATATTCTGTGTTGTGTGATTATTTTATTAGGTTTATAATGCTGTCTAGCATTTAAAGTCTTCATTTCAAAGCTTTTAAAATAATGTATTAGGTGTTACGTATGACAATTTTGAGAGGGGCCTGGAACCTATCTCCCTCACTTCCCATTGACTTACATTATAAACTCGATTTCAATTTACAACGGTTTCGATTTACAACCATTCCTTCTGGAACCTAACCCTGGCGTAAACTGAGGGCTACCTGTATATATATATATATATATATATATATATATATATATATATCAAATAAAACAGATGAGATCCAGCACTCACTCTCTCATATGACACAGCTGCCGGGGTGCACTTCAACGCCTTCCTACATACAGTAAATTTAATCCAGAAGGCACTCTCCGTTTACAAATACCTTAATTTATTATGTAGTAAATGTTTTCGGGGTCTCCCCATCCTCAGGTCTGAGGACGGGTAGACCCTGAAAATGTTTACCACATAATTTATTGTATGTATATATATTTACCTATAAATACTTTAGTATTTCTATTAAGCCCAAAATGAAAAATTAATGCTGTTTTAGGTCCCAAGGGAATGTTAAAGAAGGGACAGCATACACTAAAATTGTTATTGTTTAAAAAGATACATTTTACTACCCATTCCCCAGCTTTGCACAACCAACATTGTTATATTAATATACTTTATAACATTTAAACCTCAAAATGTCTGCCTGTTTCTAAGCCACTAAAGGCAGCCTCTTAATCTTATTCTTTTTTATTTGCATTTCACAACAGGTGACTGCTAGTTCATGTGGGTCATATAGATAACATTGTGTTCATGCTCGCGGAGTTATTTAAGATTTAGCACAACACAGTACTAAATGCAAGTCATTAGATAATACAAAGTCATGTGACCAGGGGGCTGTCAGAAGATGTTTATATACAAGGTAATCACAGAGGTAAAAAGTATATTGATATAACTGTGCTGATTATGCAAAACTGGGGAATGGGTAATAAAGGGATTATCTATCTCTTCAAACAATAAAAATTCTATTGTAGGCTGTCCCTTTAAACATTGTTTTGCTCTACACAGAACAACCAGTCTCTATATTTTGATACAAATATTGGAAACCATTGGGTCTCGTTCAAACTATTAGGATTAGTATTGAGTAAATTCCATTTTTGAGAGGCCTCTGTGGTGCTGGTTCTAGTTCCTACCCATGAGAAAATTTATTATGAGCACCTTTTGAAATCATTTCTCATGGCGGCTTTTTTTTTTTATTTCACCAGCCTAGACGTTTTTCCAAATCGTTTCAAAATTGTGTTTATGTGAACTTAAAATAATGAAAAGAAAATTCTGTAAAGTTAATTTTATTGTTGCAATGCTGTTTGCAGTTTTATCCCCTGCAGAAGGGTTAAACACATACTTAAAGCCAGCTAAAGAGCAGTAATGTGCTACTGAAAGATAGATTAGCATATCTTGTGAGCCAAAGACAAGTTGCCACCAATCATAAGCTATCTCCCAGTAGTTCATTAATGCATCATTCTGATCCTATCTTGGTATACTATTCAACAAAGAATACCAAAAGAAAAAGTAAATTTGATAATAATATAACATTAATAAGTTTCTTAACTCTGCATGCTCTATCTGATTCATAAATGTTTCATTTTGACTTTTATATCCCTTTAAAGGAATAGTAAACACTAAAAATGTTATTATTTAAAAAGATAGATAAACCCTTTATTTACCATTCCCCAGTTCTGCATAAACAACACTGTTATAGAAATATACTTTTTACCTCTATTTACCTTGTATCTAAGCATCTGCTGACTGCCTCCTTATCTCAGATCATTTGAAAGACATGCATTTCAGACAACTAGTACAATTAGTACTTCACGTGCATGAGCACAATGTTATCTATATGAAACACATGAACTAACGCCCTCTAGCTGTGAAAAATATCAAATGCATTCAGCTAAGAGGCAGCCTTCGAGGGCTTAGAAATTAGCATATGAGCCTACCTAGGTTCGTTTAGTTTTCAACTACGAATAACAAGAGAACAAAGCAAATTTGATGATAAAAGTAAATTAGAAAATTGTTTAAAATTACATGCCCTATCTGTATCATGAAAGTTTAATTTGGACTTTACTATCCCTTTAACCCCTTAGTGACCGAGGACGTGCAGGGTACGTCTGAAAAAAAAAGGCAGTTAACGCCTGAGGACGTACCCTGCACGTCCTCGGTGTGGAAAGCAGCTGGAAGCGATCCTGCTCGCTTCCAGCTGCTTTCCGGTTATTGCAGTGATGCCTCGATATCGAGGCATCCTGCAATAACCATTTTTAGCCATCCGGTGCAGAGAGAGCCACTCTGTGGCCCTCTCTGCACCGGACATTAACGGCTATGTTCGTTGGTGGGTGGGAGCCGGTGTGGGAGGTGGGTGGCGGCCATCGATGGCCTTTGTGATGCGGAGGGGGGCGGGATCGGGGGCGGGGGCGACCGGGGGGCGCGCACGGACGCGCGCACGTGCACGGGGAGGCCGGGCGGGCGCGTGCACGGGGAGGGAGCGGGTGGGAACCACTACGCTACAGAAAGTTTTTTCTTATAAGTGGGGATCAAAGGGGTTTATGTATTTATTTGTTGATCGGTTTGGCTGGGGGGATATTGGACTGTGGGGGGGAAGCTACACTACAGAAACAAATAAAAAAAAAAAATAAAAAAAAACATTTTTATTTGCAAACTGGGTACTGGCAGACAGCTGCCAGTACCCAAGATGGCCCCAATAAGGCAGAGGGGGGGGGTTAGGGAGCTATTTTGGGGGGATCAGGGAGGTTGGGGGCTAAGGGGGGACCCTACATAGCAGCATATGTAAATATGCTAAAAAAAAATATATATATATTTTTTTTAATACCTTTTATTTTAGTACTGGCAGACTTTCTGCCAGTACTTAAGATGGCGGGGACAATTGTGGGGTGGGGGAGGGAAGAGAGCTGTTTGGGAGGGATCAGGGGGTGGGATGTGTCAGGTGGGAGTCTGATCTCTACACTAAAGCTAAAATTAACCCTGCAAGCTCCCTACAAACTACCTAATTAACCCCTTCACTGCTGGCCATAATACACATGTGATGCGCAGCAACATTTAGCGGCCTTATAATTACCAAAAAGCAACGCCAAAGCCACATATGTCTGCTATTTCTGAACAAAGGGGATCCCAGAGAAGCATTTAAAACCATTTGTGCCATAATTGCACAAGCAGTTTGTAAATAATTTTAGTGAGAAACCTAAAGTTTGAAAAAGTGAACAATTTTTTTTTATTTGATTGCTTTTGGCGGTGAAATGGTGGCATGAAATATACCAAAATGGGCCTAGATCAATACTTGGGGTTGTCTACTACACTACACTAGAGCTAAAATTAACCCTAGAAGCTCCCTACATGCTCCCTAATTAACCCATTCACTGCTGGGCATAATACACGTGTGGTGCGCAGTGGCATTTAGCAGCCTTCTAATTACCAAAAAGCAAAGCCAAAGCCATATATGTCTGCTATTTATGAACAAAGGGGATCCCAGAGAAGCATTTACAACCATTTATTCCATAATTTCATGAGTTGTTTGTAAATAATTTCAGTGAGAAACCTAAAGTTTGTGAAAAAATTTGTGAAAAAGTAAAAAAAAATTTTTATTTGATCGCATTCGGCGGTGAAATGGTGGCATGAAATATACCAAAATGGGCCTAGATCAATACTTTGGGATGTCTTCTAAAAAAAAATATATACATGTCAATGGATATTCAGGTATTCCTGAAAGATATTAGTGTCCCAATGTAACTAGCGCTAATTTTGAAAAAAAGTGGTTTGGAAATGGCAAAGTGCTACTTGTATTTATGGCCCTATAACTTGCAAAAAAAGCAAAGAACATGTAAACATTGGGTATTTCTAAACTCAGGACAAAATTTAGAAACTATTTAGCATGGGTGTTTTTTGGTGGTTGTAGATGTGTAACAGATTTTGGGGGTCAAAGTTAGAAAAAGTGTGTTTTTTTCCATTTTTTCCTCATATTTTATAATATTTTTTATAGTAAATTATAAGATATGATGAAAATAATGGTATATTTTGAAAGTCCATTTAATGGCGAGAAAAACGGTATATAATATGTGTGGGTACAGTAAATGAGTAAGAGGAAAATTACAGCTAAACACAAACACCGCAAAAATGTAAAAATAGCCTTGGTCCCAAACGGACAGAAAATGGAAAAGTGCTGTGGTCATTAAGGGGTTAAATAAATTACATTTCCGAGCCTTTAAAGGGACACTAAACCCAAACATTTTCTTTCATGATTCAGGTAGAGAATATAATTTTAAACAAAATTCCAATTTACTTCAATTATCTAATTTGCTTTATTCTTTAGATATCCTTTGTTGAAGAAATATCAATGCACATGGGTGAGCCAATCACATGAGGCATCTATGTGAAGCCACCAATCAGCAGCTACTGAGCTTATCTAGATATGCTTTTAAGCAAGGGATATCAAGAGAATGAAGCAAATTAGATAATAGAAGTAAATTGGAAAGTTGTTTAAAATCATGAAAGAAAACATTTGGGTTTCATGTCCCTTTAAGGCTATATACTGTATCTTTTATTTCATTAATTAATATTATTTTACACACCTCTCTGTGAGTCCCTTCATTGGCTCCCCATTCACAGCAGAATCAAATTCAAAATTCTCACCCTTACATACAAAACTCTCACCAACACCGCTCCCCTCTACCTATACTCCAGCCCGTCCACTAAGATCCAAACAATGACCTGCTCCTTGCATCCACAACTATCACCTCCTCTCATGCTAGACTGCAGGACTTCTGTCGTGCAGCACCTACCCTCTGGAACACTCTCCCTCGTGCTGTCAGGCTTTGCCCTAATCTGTCTTCCTTTAAATGTTCCCTGAAGACTTTTCTGTTCAGGGAAGCCACCAACTCAATAATAAATTAACTTCACTTACCTAACATTTCCCTCATCTAACTCTGTATTAACATCTTTCCAAATCTTGCAGTCCTCACCTCCTTTTTCTCAACCTCCTACCCTTCTAGATTGTAAGTTCCCACGGGAATAGGGCCCTCAATTCCTCCTGTATGTGTTTGTAAATGTTGTCCTGTCTCTTACAAGTCTTGTATTGTTTTATTTAAATGAACTGTATCCATGGACAGCGCTGCGGAATATGTTGGCGCTTCATAAATAAAGTATAATAATAATAAAATGAAAAACATAAGCTTAATCAATGTATCTTTAAAAAAGTAAAATGTCAGACAGCAATGATTATACACAGCATCTAGCTTCACGCAGGAAACTTTAGGTTTTTTAATTGGGAAAAAAGCTTTTCTTTTACCATTTATCTTTTTATTATTTTCCAGTGTATTTCAGTGGGTTCCTGAGTTAACACTGCCAGTTGTAATTGGTGTTAATAATAGCATATTTCTTTTGTGTGCTGTTGGAGGATGTTGCTATTATTAACAACAGAGAATCTAATGAGCTGTTGCAAAAAAAATAATAAAAGCAGTTTGTTGGTTAAGAGATACTCGCTATAAAGAAATATTTGTTGGTGATACTCATTAAAGGGGTAGTACAGTACGATAGTATGCTGTAAAACAGTGTTAAAAAAAAACTAAAAAAAAACATTTTTATCATTAAGATGTGCATTATATACAAGTAGTGCTGGTCCCAAGGCTAACAGCAGCCCTGGCAGGAATGTATGTCCTGTGTACTACAGATAGAGCTATCTACAATCAGCACCTGCACGCATGCACCAGATGCATGCACATGACAACATTACATCTTTAAAAAGGCCTATTTTACATTGCAAAGTGCTGAAAGTCTTTGCCTACTAATGACTTATTTGTCAATTTAATAATGGCTGATGTAACAATGAATAGTAAATGCAGCAAACCTTTTCTGTAAAGGGTCACATAGTAAATATTTTAGTCTTTCTGGGACAGAATTCAAAATAGAGGATATTATATGGTGATTTATATAACAAGAGGGAAAATGAAAATTTTGACAATTGTTTTCTGCTGTGATGGGACATTCCATTTCAAATTAATTTTCCTTTTCTTTGAGGTGGGAATATTGTGATGAATACTTAGACCTCAATTTATAAAGCAGCGGCTGCCGCTTCAGAGGCCAATCATTTCAGGCTCGTTAAGAAGCAGCATTCATAAGGTGGGGGATTGAAATCATCCAGATCCGATGCGACTGGAATGATTGACAGCCCCTGCTAGTGGCCAAACAGCATCATAAGAGGTTTAGCATTTCAGAAGATAACAAAAAGGTAAATTAAACATTGAATGGTTTGTTGTTTATTAAGAAAAGTTTAAAGCCTTCACTGAACATCTTTATTAATCACAAAAGTTACAGAAGAATAGATCATAACTGTGTGATCGTCCTAAACTAGGAACACTGTTGTTTTGTCCCTTGTTTTTTTTTATTGAACTTCTGTTTACATAGAAGGTTCTCATAGAGAAACATCAGACCATACAATCCACCAAAACCCACACAAGCAAGCAAAGAAACAAAAACAATATTATTTGTTAGGACTGTGCTCAAATTTGTAATAGGGAAAGCAAACAAAGGTCAACAAATTAGTCCATAGTTTGATGGATCATGTTTATTTACATTAGAAAAGTGCAATTGACATTGTTTATGTGAGAATGGACATTTTGTTTGTTTTAGCAAAGAATTGACTTGGATTTGAAATGATTACTATGTACAAACATTTCAAAGGTCAACATGAAGACTTATCAAACAAACTTTCAATCGAAAGAGGGATCTCGTACAAAGTTTCATTCTTTAGGATTAAAGACAAGAAGGTTCTGACATACACAAAGTAAATTACTTTAAGGGCTGCCAATCTATGAAACACATTTGAGGACAGAATTGAACGTATTTCATCTGTAGGAAAGGAAATTACAAATTACTTTGCTGACATTTTTGTTTGCATTTTACTGGATCAATATAAATGTTGGAGGAGGAAAACAGAAAAGGAAGATGTTAGACTTGAGGTATATAGGTATTTCCAACCCTTATCTAATGTTTTAGATTGTATCAGAACTTAGACATTCTTAAAAGATGTTACATTTTCAATAAATATTTTTTTTATCAAATAAATTGAAATTTCCAGTTATTATTAAAATTGTGGAAAAGATGAAGTAGTATTAAAGAAAAAATGCACAAAAAGAGTGATCATTTTAATTAATGAAATGAAGATAGATCGATAATAGATAGATAAATGATAGATGATAGATAGATAGAGATACATATATAGATGATAAATAGATAGATGATAAATAGATAGATAGTCAGATAGATGGATGATAAAAATATAGATGGATAGACAGTTAGATGATAGATAGATAGATAGATAGATAGATAGATAGATAGATAGATAGATAGATAGATAGATAGATAGATAGAATGTATATAACCAGGTCTACAACATCCCCTAACTGTGATTTTACTAAATAATAGGGGAGAGGAAAAATCTTTTGTCACTAGATTTTTTTAGAAGCTTGAATAGGATGCAGCCCTTGGTATTTCCAACCAAATGAAATGTATAGAATTAAATAATTTTCTTTCCTTTAAGAAGTTCCAGAAAAAAAATATACTTTTCTTCATAAATTTAAAAAAAGGAAATAGAAATTGATACATTTGTTACCTTATGGACAAAATAAATGCAAGGCAAGGTTGTGGCGAGTCACTGATATGTGTAAGCAAATTTAGGATTAGGTCTAGGCATAAGGCATATCCATGTCCTCTGTTTTTATTAATTTGCTTACAAATCAGTGGTTCCTGGTTACCTAATAGGGGTGCATGGTCCATTACATTTTAATTAATCCAAATTTCCTTGTGAAGCTTTTTTCAGATTTAAACCAATTCCAAAAACAGAGAAAATTCTCAGTTGACTCATTTATCAAAGTCTATTCAAAAGCGCTTGTCCCATGAAAACACCTGCTATACGTTGCACATGGACATTTCAGCACCAATCAATTAGGAAACACTTTGAATATTCACGTTCTATTGCTCCTATTATTCATGTTCACTTGAGTGCAATTGAATTTAACACAGGTCAGGATAGCACGACTTCAGAGCTCTGGTTAACTATTATGCGAGACAAAAAAGTTGCGCAAAACACATAAAAAATACAGTTAAAAGTAAAGTTACATTTGTAATAACACTGTCTAATAAAAATGATAAAAAAAATATTGCATAAAATAGTTATAAGGGTTTAAAGATATGAGGTCTTATAAAGATACATACATACACATGTATTAATATGTATGTACAGTAGTTTTATATATATATATATATACTGTATATATGTGTGTGTACATATGTACTGTATATATATATATATGTTTATATACTGTATCTATGTAAAGACATATATCCACATATAAACACATACAAACATATGTAGACATATATATATATATATATATATATATATATATATATATATATATATATATATATATATATATATATATATACACATGTATAAGTGCATTGGTGCCCGTTGCAGTCAAATAGCTGAAAACATGTAAAATCATATTTATGCAATATTCATTTTTTATAAAGGGTTTGTGTATTTACTATAAATATTTCTCATTCCAATGTTCTTTACATAGGGGAATATGTTTTTTTTAAATAGATAACCCTATGAGGCCTATGTATCAAAGGTCTTGTGGACCTGATTTGACAGTGCGGATCAGGTCCGCAAGACCTCGCTGAATGTGGAGAGCAATACACTCTCTGTATTCAGCATTGCACCAGCAGCTCACAAGAGCTACTGGTGCAATGCCCCCCCCTGCAGACTCACAGCCAATCGGCCGCCAACAGGGAGGTGTCAATCAACCCGATCGTAGCCTGCTCAGAGCAGACGGACAGGGTTAAGGAGCAGCAGTCTTTAGACCGCTGCTTCATAACTGCTGTTACTGGCGAGTCTGATTGGCAAGCTGATTGGCTGTCACTTAGCTTAGGGTAGGTATTTAGGGGTGGTGTCTTGGGGTTCACATTATCCGGTCTGTATACCATTGAGAAAGGCTCACGGTAGAGCCGAAACGTCTGGTTTCTCTTTTGCTTAATAAATCGGATCTTTGAAAAATTCCTGTGTGCCGGCTGTTCTTGGATCACATTTAACAACGGAGGCCGTCCGTTGGACCCAGTTCTATTCTACTGTGTGTATTTTGCCTTGCCGAGCACCTGGTGGATGTTTATTTGGCGAGTGCCGTTTCCCACAATCGATTTGTATCTACATTTTTTTGAAACGTGCACCCACTCACTTATTTCCTATATTGACATTTGTGCTATACCTGTGGATTATACTCAGGACCTGCTCAGTTACTGGTAACAGGGGACTCTTTACCACTAAGTTGTACTGGTATGGAAACATCAGTCACTACACAGGAGGCGTCTACTAGTGAAGACCCATATGGACACATAGAAGATTTTGCCTTCACTGAGGCTGATGCAGCCCGCATTCATTGTGAGGCAGACCTGCAGGAGTTAGAGGAAACCAAAGGTGAGACACCTAACAATATTTATCACAAGCTCTTACATCTTGAAAAGAAAGAAGTAGATTTTCACTTGCATGCGGTTTACTTATCAAAATACCACAAATTGAAATTTATACCTAGAGGGTTTAGGGTAAAAAACATCCCCACTTTGGGTAGAAATAACATTGATTTCTTTAGAAGATGGTGTGGTATCTTAAGTAAGTGTTCCCATGATCTTATGCTGTTAGTGATAGAATTGGTTTCTAAGCTTAAATCTAATATTAGAAAAGAAATTGATATGGTAAAAGACTCTCTGCTGACTATTCTCACATCTGACACTACTACTGACTGGATCACTAAACTTAAGACCCAAATCGATAAGTACAAACAAGACCTCCTGACCTTCAAAAATAAAAAATTTGTGACAGTTGAAAACGACTACAGAGAGAAGAAGGTGTACAGTTGGTTGTTTGGGAGGGATATTTTTTGGACTGGACGTAGTAGACAGCCCTGTAACAAAAATAGACGAATTAACCTCACTACAGTGGACAGCAGTGGGGGTGACTCATCAGAAGGTGAGAGCCAGACCCCTAGCGTCAGTACACATAGTGGAGTAACCACACGCTCTGCCCAGAAGCCCCCTTTAGCCGTTGGCCCAGAGGTGGAAACCTCAGGAGGGGGAGGGGCAAGATGAAAAAAACAACAACACCAGAAAAAAACACAATAGTTTATAATTTAAGCAAACGCCCCCTTACCTGTGACGAACTTAAAATATTGAACAAAGGACTATCCTTTATACCTACCCCACGCTGTGATTTATTTGACCTGCTGGTTGATATGGGGAGATTCCAAAGACAACTAAAGCTTAAAGATTTTTTTAAAGATTCTGAGGAAAAAAAAAAACCCTAAACCTTTCAAGATGAAAAGTACATTTGAACCCAGTAACACCCATTCATCAATCAAAACGTTTCACCAAATTTGCACCACCTCACTTATAGAATCACATAAAAGCCTACCCATGTCTAGGGATAACCTGACAGGTGGAGAGAGGCGGGCCATTAAATCTTTGTCCACTGACAGGGATATAGTCATTAGGCCAGCGGACAAGGGTGGTGCTACTGTGATACTTGACTATTCACAGTACAGAGGGGAGGCGTACAAACAGCTACAAGATACTGATACATATCGCCCACTCCAATCCAACCCGACATTACTGTTCAAAAAACAAATTGATTCATTCTTAGGACTGGCCCTCCAGGCAGGTGTCATTAACGATGATGTATTGGGATTTCTTACGGTAGAGCATCCGATTTGTCCAATTCTCTACCTACTACCGAAGATACACAAATCGCTTGAGGACCCCCCTGGCAGACCTATTGTTTCTGCCAGGGGATCACTCATGCAACCACTGGCAGAGTTTATTGACTTCTACCTCCAACCTGTAGTACAGAACACATCAGCATATTTGAAAGATTCTTCAGAATTAAACTGCTGAAAGGTATGGATGACTTGACCACAAGTGACATTTTAGTCACGATGGATGTGGTAAGTTTATATACCGTGATCCCCCATGCCCATGGTATTGACATGGTAAGACGGATCCTAATTGACAACCATATGTACACAGGCCCCCTGTTGGAGTTCTGTCTAGAGAAAAACTATTTTCGTTTTGAGGATAAATATTTCTTACAGACTATGGGCACAGCGATGGGGTCGAACATGGCCCCATCCTATGCCAACATCTACATGGCGATGTATGAGGAAGACAATGTTTTCTCTAGACAGAACCCCATCAGATTATACAGACGGTATATAGATGATGTCTTTTTGGTTTGGAATGGCACATCAGAGAGTCTTGCCAAATGGGTTGATGAATTGAATTCCCTTGACTCAACCATCAGATTTAAAATGGAACACAGCAGGGATAAAATCCACTTTTTGGATTTAGAAATCTTTAAGGTAGAAACTATGAAGGGATATAGATTAGAAACAACTCTTTTTAAGAAACCGACCGACAAAAATTCCATTCTCCACTATCATAGTTTCCACCCCAAATTTCAAAAGGAAGGTGTCACTTCCTCTCAACTCCTGCGGGTTGTCCGTAACAACACGGATGACTTCCGTAAGGAGAAACAGCTGGTTGAAATGTCTGAAAAATTTCTGGAGAGGGGCTATCCACCAACGCTCATAGAACAACAATGCTGTAAGGCACTGGATCTAACTCAAGACTCGGCTACTATTAAAAGAATTAGGAATGAACAACCTAAGCGATTGAACTTCATAACAACTTACACCCCAGGGTCTAGGTTGGCACAGGATGTGATTAAAAAGAACTGGTTAATGTTGTCCAAGGACACAAGCCTTCCCTTCATGGACATGCCGGAACCAAGAGTGGTATATAAACGGGCAAGTAATTTGAGGGATCTGCTGGTGTTAAGTGACCCTACACACTGCTACGAAAAACAGATGTGGTTGACCAAAGGAAAACCAGGTTGCTACAAGTGTGGCAGTTGCGTTACATGCAACAACCTCCTGGCAGGGACCACCTTCCAACATCCCCACAACAACAAGAGATACAAAATTAAGCACAGACTTACCTGCTCCACGGAATTTGTGATTTATGCCATTATCTGTCCATGTTCCAAATACTACATTGGCAAAACAGTGACACCGTTCAAGGAACGTCTGGCCAATCACAAGACGGCGATCCGTCAGGCCATTGATAAGGGACGGTCAGAACAGCCAGTGGCACGCCACTTTGCGGAAGCGGGCCATAGTGTCGCTTCACTACGGGTAATATTAATTGACCATGTCCCTCGCCATAGGCGAGGTGGGGACAGAGGACGAGCATTGCTGAAGATGGAGGCTCGGTGGATTTTTTGGTACAATATATATCTACACACACACACACATATATATATATAGTTATATTTTTTTGGTACAATATATATCTATACACACACACACACATATATATATAGTTATGTTTTTTGGTACTATATATATATATACACACACACACACATATATATATATATATATAGTTATGTTTTTTTGGTACAATATATATCTATACACACACACACACATATATATATATAGTTATGTTTTTTTGGTACAATATATATCTATACACACACACACACATATATATATATATATATATATAGTTATGTTTTTTTGGTACAATATATATCTATACACACACACACATATATATATATATATAGTTATGTTTTTTTGGTACAATATATATCTATACACACACACATATATATGTATAGTTATGTTTTTTTGGTACAATATATATCTATACACACACACGTATATATTTAAGAATAAATAGAATATATTCTTCTATGTGAAGAACATTGGAATGGAAAATTTTAATATTTCACGTCGGGTTAACGCACTTAAGAAAATGCAATTAGGTTTGCTCATAGTTGTTAGGCTTTTTTCCACTTTAAGCGCTCAATTGAAGTCTATGGGAGAATGTGTTAATGCATTCGTGAAATTCGAAAGTACGGGTTTTGGCACACAAAATCTTAAAGGGACAGTAAAGTCCAAAAAACACTTTCATGATTCAAGACGGGCATGTAATTTTAACCCTTTGAGTGCTAATGACGGTTCTGAGCCATCACAGAGTTTCCACTCTGATGCTAATGACGGCTCAGAGCCGTCACTAGCACTCTCCCACCCTGAGGGAGATCTAGGGGCTCCCACCTGCTCCTACCCCGGCGATCGTGCCTGTAGAGTGACAGGCATCGCCGGGGCATCACGTTTTGCGCAGTGACATCACGCGCAATGAAGTGATGACGCCACCGTGCAACTTTATTTCAATACAAAGTATAGGGAAATGGGGCATGCTGCTTAGAAGCCTGTATCTCAGGCATCTAAGCAGCTACAGACCCCCAAGACCCACCATTGGAAAGGTAATCGCCTAACAATGGTGTAAGTCTTGGGGATCTGGAAAAAAAATAAAAAGTTAAAACATTTTTTTTTTCACAAAATAAAAAAATAAATTAAATCAGCTTAGCACCCAGGTGGGAAAGTGCTTAGCACTAAAAGGGTTAAACAACTTTCCAATTTACTTTTATCATCAATGTTGCTTTGTTCTCTTGGTATTCTTAGTTGAAAGCTAAACCTAGGGAGGTTCATTTGCTAACTTCTTAGACCTTGAAGTCCGCCTCTAATCTAAATGCATTTTGACAGTTTTTCACCACTAGAGGGCGTTAGTTCATGTGTTTCATATAGATAACATTGAGCTCAGGCACGTGAATTTACCGAGGAGTGAGTTCTGATTGGCTAAAATGCAAGTCTGCCAAAAGAACTGAAATAAGGGGGCAGTCTGCAGAGGCTTAGATACAAGGTAATTACAGAGGTAAAACGTGTATAATTATAACTGTGTTGGTTATGCAAAACTGGGGAATGGGTAATTAAGGGATTATCTATTTTTTAAACTAACAACAATTTTGGTGTTGACTGTCCCTTTAATTCTAGCATATTTAACTGCGAGCAGAAACGCTAATTTTCCACTCCACTAGTAATTTAGCCGATAGAAGGGAAATATTTTACTGAGAATACCAAGTTAAATTATTTCAAAGATAAAAAACTGAAAACAGAAAGATTAAAATCCAACTTCTATTCCCATAAAAAAAAACATTTTATCACAATTATACAGATACTTTAGTTTAATACAAACGCTCTAAAAAGTTATTGACTATGGGGATAAATTACATAATAGATAATTAAGGGGAGACAGGATGTTTAAATACAAAAAAAAAATGTTAATATCTATTTGTGTATTTGTCTAAAATAATTTACATTTTCTTTTTCTAGCAAGTGCAACATTATGTAAGAAAAATAGCAAATATTATTTTTAGGTGAATTAATGATGACCGTCTATTGCCAATTACCTCCATGGCTGAAAGCTTCAATGAGGAGAAAATCTCCTACAGAAAAATCAAGTGCAGTAAAAAAGGCAAAACAGAGGTTCCAACTGTGGTCTGTGTCTGTGTTAGAACTGTCTGTAGCATCTTCTCAATTAGTTGCCTACAAACACTGTTCCTTGACAAGATAAGAGCGCCGTTATGTGTTTACCATCCATTTGTGTGCAAGCAGTGTCATCTAATGAAAGCAGTGAGATACAAACAGTCTCATCTATTATCAAACTGAAAATAAATACACAAAGCAGATACAAAATTTTACTGAGATGACTTAAAGTGACATACTAGTTCAGTAATAAAGGCCCTAATGCATTTTATTATCGCACTGATAGTAGCCTGTGCCCTGCCACAGGGTTAAACAAATCAAATCTGCTTATGAGCTGCAATACGCAATATTTTACCACCTCTGTGCAGGACACCATCAGTGAACCAATCAGGAATTGCATATGCTCATAGCCACCAATCACCAACTGTGTTCAGTTTAGCAGTTGCAATGCATCCCACCTCTTAAGACCTAGATTACAAGTCACGCGGCAAATCTGCTGCAAAAACACTGCGTGCGATATGTCTTTTTTGCATTTTGCATAGAGCTGCAATTACAAGTTTGTAAAAAACATATTTAACGCGCGCGTTATGCCGCATACCACACAGAAGCCAAGTTCCGACATGGCGTGCATGTGTTCCCCCATAGAGATCAATGGAGAAAAAATGTTAAAAAAAAACCTTTGTAAGAAAAGTATTTAACGCGCGCGTTATGCCGCATACCACACAAAAAGCAAGTTCCGACAAGTGGCCCCATTACATATGCGGCGTTGCCCGCAAAAGCCGGCAATGCTGTTTTTTACGCGATTTTGGTATTACACATACGGCGTAGCATACAAGTTACGCGCGTATATTTTACCCGTCGCCCGCAATTTTTATTCCCATAAGCTAACATGGGACCGCGTCGCAAATCGGTATCCAATATTTAGCACAAGGACTTACGTGGCGAAAATGGAGAAATCTTACTCCATTTTCACCTTGCCATACTAAGGCAGCCGCAGCAGGCCTTGCGCTGAGTATGGGAGCACCATAACAACCAAAACTGCCTGCAAAAATAAACTAACACCTAACGCATGCGCAATATCTAGCTACCTGTCAACCGCCAACGCCCACGGCAATAACTAATAAACAGCTAGATTACGAGTTTTGAGCACTATAGGGAAATTAACGACAGCAACATTTTCTGCGTTGTTTTACCTCCCTATAGCGCTGCTATTACAAGTTTTAAAAAAGCAGGCTTGTGTGGGCGATATGGTTGCATTGAACTCCATACCGCACCAATATCAAGCGCTGCTTTGACGTGCTCGTGCACGATTTCCCCATAGACATCAATGGGGAGAGCCGGCAATAAAAAGCCTAACACAAGCTCCGTAACGCAGCCCCATTGATGTCTATGGGGAAAAGAAAAAGTTACGTTTAAACCTAACAACCTAACATAAACCCCCCTAATCTGCTACCCCTAACATCGCCGCCACCTAAATTACCGTTATTAACCCATAATCTGCCGCCCCCGATATCACCGCCACGTACATACAGTTATTAACCCCTAATCTGCTGCCCCTAACTTTGCCGCCACCTACATACAGTTATTAAGCCCTAATCTGCTGCCCCCAATATCGTTGCCACCTACATACAGTTATTAACCCCTAATCTGCTGTCCCTAACATCGCTGCCACCTACATTACAATTATTAACCCCTAATCTGCCGCCCCCAATGTCGCTGTCACTATACTAAAGTTATTAACCCCTAAACCTAACCCTAACGTAACCCTAAGCCTAAATCTAACCCTTACCCTAACGTAACCCTAAGCCTAACACCCTCTAACTTGAATATAATTAAAATAAATCTAAATAAACCTTATAATTATTAACTAAATAATTCCTATTTAAAACTAAATACAAACTTACCTGTAAAAAAAAAACCTAAGCTAGCTACAATATAACTAATAGTTATATTGTATCTATCTTATGTTTTATTTTTATTTCAGAGCTAAGTTTGTATTTATTTTAACTAGTTAGACTAGTTAGTAAATAGTTATTAACTATTTACTAGCTACCTAGTTAAAATAAATACAAAGCTACCTGTAAAAAAAAACCTAACCTGCCTTACACTAAAAACTAACATTACAATAAAATGAAATAAATTAAATTAATAAAATACAATTAACTAACTTACAAAAAAATAAACACTAAATTACAAAAAATAAAAATGAAATTATCAAAAATAAAAACGAATTACTCCTAATCTAATAACCCTATAAAAAAAAAAGCCCCCCCCCCCAAAATAAAAAACCCCTAGCCTACACTTAACTGCCAATGGCCCTTAAAAGGGCCTTTTGTGGGGCATTGCCCCAAAGAAATCAGCTCTTTTACCTGTAATAAAAAATACAAACACCCCCAACAGTAAAACCCACAACCAAACCCCCCAAATAGAAACCTATCTAAATAAACCTAAGCTAAACATTGCCCTTAAAATGGCATTTGGATGGGCATTGCCCTTAAAAGAGCATTTAGCTCTTTTACATTGTACATTTACATTTTACATCATCTTCTTACGGTCGTCGCTGTAAACTGAAGGTTCCCTTTAAAGGGATAGTAAACCCTAAAAAAAGCTTTGCATTTTTAAAAACATTATATCAAGTTCATCAAATAAGCAAATAACATGTATTAGCTAATCTTTACTGTTTACCTGTAAGTTGCTGCGGAAATAATTGATTCTGCCAAACCCATCTTTTTTCTAATCATGCAGACAAATTGCCGAGTTCTACCTAGGTAGAAGAGTAATGGCATCCAGCATGCGCATTAGCAACTGTTTTAGAACAACGCATGTGCATAGCTCACGCCTTTACTCCACTGATGCTGCCGAGTCATCAAGCCCTCGCCGGATGTGTTAAATAGGATAATCAAATATGGAGTACTTTCAGTTACATCTCCATTGCAAATGCCCAGAATTAAGAATGTGCATGGCAAAACTGCTTCATTTATATTCAAATATATGCACCAGGGCTGAAAAGTGATTGGCTAATAGATTTCAATGCAAGAACAGTGAATCCAGCCCTCTCTTTGGGGAGGTCTCAGGAGCCGTTTTATACAGAAATTAAAATATACATTTTATAAATATGCAAGCTTTGTTTCTAAGGACATTCATGTGTTTTTAAACATATATGAGTTGAACTTTCTGATTATGTACTTTTAATTTCTTGAAAAATGGAAAGATTTCTAACCCTTTAAGTGATGTCATCCAAGATGGAGTCCCTTACATTCCTGTTGGCTGAAAGATTTCTATCAGCCAATAGGAATTAAAGGGGAAACAATCCTATTGGCTGTTGCAATCAGCCAATAGGATTGAGCTTTTATCCTATTGGCTGATCCCATCAGCCAATAAGATTGAGCTCTCATTCTATTAGCTGTTCCAAACAGCCAATAGAATGGGAGTTCAATCCTATTGGCTGATTGCAACAGCCAATAGGATTTTCCCCCTTTAATTCCTATTGGCTGATAGAAATCTTTCAGCCAATAGGAATGTAAGGGACGCCATCTTGGATGACATCACTTAAAGGGAACCTTCAGTTTACAGCAACGACCCTAAGAAGAGGATGCTCTGCATCTCTTTAAGATGGACCTGCTCCGTGCCGGATGGATAAAAATAGAAGATGCCGTCTGGATGAAGTCTTCTTGCTGCTTGGATGAGGACTTCACCGGCTGGATGAAGATCGAAGAGGCCTCCTGGATGAAGACTTCTTGCCGCTTGGATGTGGACTTCGCCGTCTGGATGAGGATGGAAGTCCGGACTTCGATAACTGTAAGTGGATCGTCTGGGGTTAGTGTTAGGTTTTTTTATGGGTTTTTTGGGTGATTTTTTTTTTAGGTTAGGGTTTTGGGCAATGTAAAAGAGCTAAATGTCCTTTTAAGGGCAATGCCATACAAATGCCCTTTTCAGGGCAATGTTAACTTAGGTTTATTTAGATAGGTTTTTATTTGGGGGGTTTGGTTGGATGGGTGGTGGCTTTTACTTTTGGGGGGTGTTTGTATTTTTTATTACAGGTAAAAGAGCTGATTTATTTGGGGCAATTTTTAAGCGCCATTGGCAGTTTAGTGTAGGCTAGGTTTTTTTTATTATTATTTTGATAGGGCTATTAGATTAGGAGTAATTTGTTTTTATTTTTATTTTTGATAATTTCGTTTTTTATTTTTTGTAATTTAGTGTTTATTTTATTTTTTAAGTTAGTAAATTGTTTTTTATTAATTTAATTTATTTCATTTTATTGTAATGTTACGGCTAGATTTAGAGTTCTGCGGCCAAAGGGGTACGTTAGCTACGCATGCTTTTTCCCCCCCGCACCTTTTAAATACCGCTGGTATTTAGAATTCACAGAAGGGCTACGTTAGGCTCCAAAAAGGGAGCATAGAGGCATATTTACCACCACTGCAACTCTCAATACCAGCGGTGCTTACGGACGCGGCCAGCTTCAAAAACGTGCTTGTGTACGATTCCCCCATAGGAAACAATGGGGCCGTTTGAGCTGAAAAAAAAACCTAACACCTGCAAAAAAGCAGCGTTCAGCTCCTAACGCAGCCCCATTGTTTCCTATGGGGAAACACTTCCTAAGTCTGCACCTAACACCCTAACATGAACCCCGAGTCTAAACACCACTAACCTTACACTTATTAACCCCTAATCTGCCGCCCACGCTATCGCTGACACCTGCATTATATTATTAACCCCTAATCTGCCGCTCTGTACACCGCCGCAACCTACGTTATCCCTATGAACCCCTAATCTGCTGCCCCTAACCCCTGCTGACCCTTATATTATATTTATTACCCCCTAATCTGCCCCCCCCAAACGTTGCCGCTACCTACCTACAATTATTAACCCCTAATCTGCCGACCGGACCTCACCGCTACTCTAATAAATGTATTAACCCCTAAAGCTAAGTCTAACCCTAACACTAACACCCCCCTAAGTTAAATATAATTTTATTCTAACGAAATAAAATAAATCTTATTAAATAAATTAATCCAATTTAAAGCTAAATACTTACCTATAAAATAAACCCTAATATAGCTACAATATAAATAATAATTATATTGTAGCTATTTTAGGATTAATATTTATTTTACAGGCAACGTTGTATTTATTTTAACCAGGTACAATAGCTATTAAATAGTTAATAACTATTTAATAGTTACCTAGTTAAAATAATTGCAAAAGTACCTGTAAAAAAAATCCTAACCTAAGTTACAATTAAACCTAACACTACACTATCAATAAATTAATTAAATAAACTACCTACAATTATCTACAATTAAACCTAACACTACACTATCAATAAATAAATTAAATATAAATACCTACAAATAAATACAAATAAATACACTAACTAAAGTACAAAAAATAAAAAAAGAACTAAGTTACAAAAAATAAAAAAAGAACTAAGTTACAAAAAATAAAAAATTAATTTACAAACATTATAAAAATATTACAACAATTTTAAGCTAATTACACCTACTCTAAGCCCCCTAATAAAATAACAAAGCCCCCCAAAATAAAAAAATGCCCTACCCTATTCTAAAATAAAAATTGAAAAGCTCTTTTACCTTACCAGCCCTTTAAAGGGCCTTTTGCGGGGCATGCCCCAAAGAATTCTGCTCTTTTGCCTGTAAAAAAACATACAATACCCCCCCAACATTACAACCCACCACCCACATACCCCTAATCTAACCCAAACCCCCCTTAAATAAACCTAACACTAAGCCCCTGAAGATCTTCCTACCTTGTCTTCACCACGCCGGGTATCACCGATCCATCCAGAAGAGGGTCCGAAGTCTTCCTCCTATCCGGGGCTGAAGAGGTCCATCATCCGGCTGAAGTCTTCATCCAAGCGGGGGCTGAAGAGGTCCATCATCCGGCTGAAGTCTTCTATCAAGCGGCATCTTCAATCTTCTTTCTTCCGGCTCCATCTTCATCCCGCCAACGCAGAACATCCATCCTGGCCGACGACTTCCCGACGAATGACGGTTCCTTTAAGGGACGTCATCCAAGATGGCGTCCCTCGAATTCCGATTGGCTGATAGGATTCTATCAGCCAATCGGAATTAAGGTAGGAAAATTCTGATTGGCTGATTGGATCAGCCAATCGGATTGAACTTGAATCTGATTGGATGATTCAATCAGCCAATCAGAATTTTCCTACCTTAATTCCGATTGGCTGATAGAATCCTATCAGCCAATTGGAATTTGAGGGACGCTATCTTGGATGACGTCCCTTAAAGGAACCATCATTCGTCGGGAAGTCGTTGGCCAGGATGGATGTTCCACGTCGGCGGGATGAAGATGGAGCCGGAAGAAAGAAGATTGAAGATGCTGCTTGATAGAAGACTTCAGCCGGATGATAGACCTCTTCAGCCCCCGCTTGGATGAAGACTTCAGCCGGATGATGGACCTCTTCAGTCCCCGCTTGGATAAAGACTTCAGCCGGATGATGGACCTCTTCAGCCCCGGATAGGAGGAAGACTTCGGACCCTCTTCTGGACGGATCGGTGATACCCGGCGTGGTGAAGACAAGGTAGGAAGATCTTCAGGGGCTTATAGTGATAGTGTAGTGTTAGGTTTAATTGTAGATAATTGTAGGTAGTTTATTTAATTAATTTATTGATAGTGTAGAGTTAGGTTTAATTGTAACTCAGGTTAGGATTTATTTTACAGGTAATTTTGTATTTCTTTTAGCTAGGTAGCTATTAAATAGTTATTAACTATTTAATAGCTATTGTACCTGGTTAAAATAAATACAAAGTTGCCTGTAAAATAAATATTAATCCTAAAATAGCTACAATATAATTATTATTTATATTGTAGCTATATTAGGGTTTATTTTACAGGTAAGTATTTAGCTTTAAATAGGAATAATTTATTTAATAAGATTTATTTTATTTCGTTAGATGAAAATTATATTTAACTTAGGGGGGTGTTAGTGTTAGGGTTAGACTTAGCTTTAGGGGTTAATACATTTATTAGAGTAGCGGTGAGGTCCGGTCGGCAGATTATGGGTTAATAATTGTAGGTAGGTAGCAGCGACATTGGGGGGGGCAGATTAGGGGTTAATAAATATTATGTAGGGGTCGGTGGTGTTAGGGGCAGCAGATTAGGGGTACATAGGGATAATGTAGGTTGCGGCGGTGTGCGGTCGGCAGATTAGGGGTTAATAAAATTTATTAGAGTGGCGGCGATGTGGGGGGGCCTCGGTTTAGGGGTACATAGGTAGTTTATGGGTGTTAGTGTACTTTAGAGCACAGTAGTTAAGAGCTTTATAAACCGGCATTAGCCCAGATAGCTCTTAACTCCTGGCTTTTCTCTGCGGCTGGAGTTTTGTCGTTAGAGTTCTAACTCTCACTTCAGCCAAGACTCTAAATACCGGCGTTAGAAAGATCCCATTGAAAAGATAGGATACGCAATTGGCGTAGGGGGATCTGCGGTATGGAAAAGTTACGGCTGGAAAGTGAGCGTTAGACCCTTTCATGACTGACTCTAAATACCAGCGGGCGGCCAAAACCAGCGTTAGGACCCCCTACCGCTGGTTTTGACGGCTAACGCAGAACTCTAAATCTAGGCGTTAGTTTTTAGTGTAAGGTAGCTTAGGTTTTATTTTACAGGTAACTTTGTATTTATTTTAACTAGGTAGCTAGTAAATAGTTAATACCTATTTACTAACTAGTCTATCTAGTTAAAATAAATACAAACTTACCTGTGAAATAAAAATAAAACCTAAGATGGCTACAATATAACTTTTAGTTATATTGTAGCTAGCTTAGGTTTTTTTTACAGGTAAGTTTGCATTTAGTTATAAATAGGAATTATTTAGTTAATAATTGTAAGGTTTATTTAGATTTATTTTAATTATATTTAAGTTAGGGAGTGTTAGGCTTAGGGTTATGTTAGGGTTAGACTTAGGGTTACGTTAGGATTAGGATTAGGGGTTAATATATTTATGTAGAGTTAGTGATGTGGGAGGTCAGAGGTTTAGGGGTTAATAATTTATTTTAGTATATTTAGTTCTGGGGGGCTTGCGGTTTAGTGGTTAATAGGTTTATTATAGTGGCGGTGTGCGCAGACTGCAGATTAGGGGTTAATAATCTTTAAATAGTGTTTGCAATGCGGTAGGGCGGTGGTTTAGGGGTTAATAGGTTTATTATAGTGGCGGCGATGTCGAGGAGCGGCGGAATAGGGGTTAAAAAATGTTTTAAGTGTTGGCGATGTCCAGAGCGGCAGATTAGGGGTTAATAATTTTATTTTAGTGTTTGCAATGCGGGAGGGCCTCGGTTTAGGGGTTAATAGGTAGTTTATGGGTGTTAGTGTACTTTTTAACACATTAGTTATGAGTTTTATGGTGCAGCTTTTTAACGTAAAACTCATAACTACTGACTTTAGATGGCGGTACAGATGTTGTCAGTATAGGGTGTATCGCTCACTTTTTGGCCTCCCAGGCAAACTCGTAATACCGGCGCTATGGGCGTTCCATTGAAAAAGGACTTTTTTAAAAGTGCGGTTGATGTTGCGTGATGTCCAAAAAGGTGTGCGGTACACCTATATCTACAAGACTTGCAATAGTGGCGTTAGGGAAAAAGCAGAGTTATGAAGCATAACAATGCTTTTTCACTCATAACGCAAAACTCGTAATCTAGCTGTGTGTGTTTTAGCCCCTATATCCGCCATCAAACCCACACCACAATTACAAATATAAGTATTAACCCCTATAGCCGCCAACCACAACATTGCAAACTACCTAATAAAACTATTAACCCCAATCTGCCATTAACCCACAACGCAAACTACCTATTAAAGTATTAACCCCTAAACTGCCAAAGCCGACAACGCAAACTATTAAAGTATTAACCCCTAAACTGCCAAAGCCCACAACGCAAACTACCTATCAAAGTATTAACCCCTAAACTGCCAAAGCCCACAACGCAAATAAATAATTAAATTACTAAGCCCCCTAACCTAACACCCCCTAACCTAACACCCCGTAAATGATTCCAAATTACCTAAATTACAAAATATTAAAGTTACTATTAAAATAAAAAAAAATAACACTACTTTAAAAATAAAAAATAAACTAAGTATAAATTAAAGGGACAGTCTAGTCAAAATTACAATTCTGGTGTAGACTGTCCCTTTAAACTACAATTACATTAAATAAAAAAATCTAAGATTACAGAAAATAAAAATCTAAATTATCAAATTTAAAAAAATTATTCCTAATCCCTATGAAAATAAAAAGCCCCCCCAAAATAAAAACACCCCCTATTCTAATAATAAACTACCAATAGCCCTTAAAAGGGCTTTTTGCAGGGCATTGCCCCAAGATAATCAGCTCTTTTACATTAAAAATACACAAAGTCTCCCCTAACAGTAAAACCCCCCACCCACCAACCCCCCCAAAATAAAAAAACTAACGCTAAAAAACCTAAACTACCCATTGCCCTGAAAAGGGCATTTGTTGGGCATTGCCCTTAAAAGGGCATTTAGCTCTTTTACAAAATGCCCAGCCTAATCTAAATAATGCCCTCCCCAAAAAAAGAAAAATTAAAAATACCTAAGTCTAACCCCCAGGTTGGTACTCACCGTTCCTGAAGTCTGGCGGAGAAGGTCCTGTCCCAAGCCGTGAAGTCTTCTTCCAAGTGGTGACCTCTTCTTTCTTCTTCCAGGAACAATCCGGCGCAGAGAGGAGGGCGGAGCTGAAGACCGATAACCGCAGAGCTGAAGACCGGCGACCTTGGAACTGAAGACCGGCAACCTCAGAGCCATGGAGCGTGGAAGATCCTCTTCGTATGATCGCCGCCGTACACTTGATAGTGAATTCAAGGGACGCGATTAAAAATGGCGTCCCTTGAATTCCTATTGGCTGATTTGATTCTTCGAATTCAAATCAGCCAATAGGATGAGAGCTACTCAAATCCTATTGGCTGTTCAAATCAGCCAATAGGATGAGAGCTACTGAAATTCTATTAACTATTCAAATCAGCCAATTTGCTATTTTCATAGGGATTAGGTATAATTTTTTAAAATTTGATAATTTTGTTTTTTATTTTCTGTAATCTTAGATTTTTTTATTTTATGTAATAGTATATTAAAGGGACAGTCTACACCAGAATTTTAATTTTGACTAGACTGTCCGTTTTATTTATAGTAGTGTTAGATTTTTTTATTTTAATAGTTAGTAACTTTAGTATTTTGTAATATGGGTTTATTTAGGGGGTATTATGTTAGGGGGTGTTAGGTTAGGGGGTGTTAGGTTAGGGGGTGTTAGGTTAGGAGGCTTAGTAATTTATTTATAGTTTAAATAGGCATATTGCGTTGTGGGGGGGTTGTCAGTTTAGGGGTTAATACTTTTATTAGTTCCAATGTGGGTTTAATGGCGGATATAGGGGTTTTACGTGTCGGGCTTATTTTTGGGAGGCGTGTTAGACTTTTACAGGAGATTTGATTTTTTTTTTTTACTTTTCTTAGGCGCCGGCAGTTTCTAAAGTGCCGTAAGTCACTGGCGACTCCACAAATTTGTATTTAGACTCATTTCTGGACATTACTAGTTTATCCGACTTACGGCACTTTATGAACTGCCGGTGCAGTATATGTAATAGCCCGATTTGCAAGGTGAAATTATGGGTGGGCGGGTTGCAGCGCTTGCGCTGAAGCCTGCAAAGTACATGTAATCTCGATCAAGGCGTGCATTTTTCTAACCTCAGTTCATCTCCTTCTTTTGTTATCTCCTTGCACCCCTTAGCATGTAAGTCTACAAGCCTAGTAGTTTTGTGCATCACCTTAATGTAAGTTGGCTACTCCTTGAAGGACCCTGTACCCATCTGCTTCTTAAAAATGTTACCTCTAAAAATCATACTTATGTTTAATGCTCTGCAGAATCTGTCGGTGTGTTACAAATAAATAATAATAATAGAAATAAAGGAACATACTTATGTTTATAGCGCTGCGGAATCTGTTGGTGCACTACTAATAAAAAAATAATAATAACAATAATGGAACATACTTAAAGTGAAGGTCCATTTTGATTAATTAGTGCCCAGTTTTTAATAAACCTATTAAAAGCAAGGGCACATTAATTCATCAAAATTGACATTTCACTGTTTTCTTCAAAAACGTACCTTTTAATCCTGGCAGCCGCTCCAGCACTTTCTCCGCCTGACGCAAGCCATCTTCGCGGAACCAAATGACGAATCCGGCTTCCTCCAATCACAGCGTTGCATCAGGCCAAGATTCCCCCCGGGGGGGGAGGCTGTGATTGGAGGAAGCCTGATTTGTCATTTCTGACGTCTGCAGAGGCTTCTGACGGCCGGGGAATCGCCGGAGCGGCATTCAGGATTAAAAGGTACGTTTTTGAAGAAAACAGTGAAATGTCAATTTTGATGCATTAAAGTGCCCTTGTTTTTATTTTTAATAGGTTTATTAAAAACCGGGCACTAATTCATCAAAATGGACCTTCACTTTAAGTTTATAGCACTGCATAATCTGTTGGTGCGCTACAAATAAATAATAATAATAAAGGAACATACTTAAGTTTATAGCACTGCATAATCTGGTGGTGCGCTACAAATAAATAATAATAATAAAGGAACATACTTAAGTTTATAGCACTGCATAATCTGTTGGTGCGCTGCAAATAAATAATAATAAAGGAACATACTTATGTTTATAGCGCTGCAGAATCTGTTGGTGCGCTACAAATAAATAATAATAATAGTAAAGGAACATACTTAAGTTTTTAGCACTGCATAATCTGGTGGTGCGCTACAAATAAATAAATAATAATAATAAAGGAACATACTTAAGTTTTTAGCACTGCATAATCTGGTGGTGCGCTACAAATAAATAAATAATAATAATAAAGGAACATACTTAAGTTTATAGCACTGCATAATCTGGTGGTGCGCTACAAATAAATAATAATAATAAAGGAACATACTTAAGTTTTTAGCACTGCATAATCTGGTGGTGCGCTACAAATAAATAAATAATAATAATAATAATAAAGGAACATACTTAAGTTTATAGCACTGCATAATCTGGTGGTGCGCTACAAATAAATAATAATAATAAAGGAACATACTTAAGTTTATAGCACTGCATAATCTGTTGGTGCGCTGCAAATAAATAATAATAAAGGAACATACTTATGTTTATAGCGCTGCAGAATCTGTTGGTGCGCTACAAATAAATAATATTAATAATAAAGCAACATATTTACGTTTATAGCACTGCATAATCTGGTGGTGCGCTACAAATAAATAATAATAATAGTAAAGGAACATACTTAAGTTTTTAGCACTGCATAATCTGGTGGTGCGCTACAAATAAATAAATAATAATAATAATAATAAAGGAACATACTTAAGTTTATAGCACTGCATAATCTGGTGGTGCGCTACAAATAAATAAATAATAATAATAATAAAGGAACATACTTAAGTTTATAGCACTGCATAATATGGTGGTGCGCTACAAATAAATAATAATAATAAAGGAACATACTTAAGTTTATAGCACTGCATAATCTGGTGGTGCGCTACAAATAAATAATAATAATAAAGGAACATACTTAAGTTTATAGCACTGCATAATCTGTTGGTGCGCTGCAAATAAATAATAATAAAGGAACATACTTATGTTTATAGCGCTGCAGAATCTGTTGGTGCGCTACAAATAAATAATATTAATAATAAAGCAACATATTTACGTTTATAGCACTGCATAATCTGGTGGTGCGCTACAAATAAATAATAATAATAGTAAAGGAACATACTTAAGTTTTTAGCACTGCATAATCTGGTGGTGCGCTACAAATAAATAATAATAATAATAGTAAAGGAACATACTTAAGTTTTTAGCACTGCATAATCTGGTGCAAACCATCTTCGCGGAACCAAATGACGAATCCGGCTTCCTCCAATCACAGCGTTGCATCAGGCCAAGATTCCCCCCGGGGGGGGGGGGAGGCTGTGATTGGAGGAAGCCTGATTTGTCATTTCTGACGTCTGCAGAGGCTTCTGACGGCCGGTGAATCGCCGGAGCGGCATTCAGGATTAAAAGGTACGTTTTTGAAGAAAACAGTGAAATGTCAATTTTGATGCATTAAAGTGCCCTTGTTTTTATTTTTAATAGGTTTATTAAAAACCGGGCACTAATTCATCAAAATGGACCTTCACTTTAAGTTTATAGCACTGCATAATCTGTTGGTGCGCTACAAATAAATAATAATAATAAAGGAACATTCTTAAATTTATAGCACTGCATAATCTGGTGGTGCGCTACAAATAAATAATAATAATAAAGGAACATACTTAAGTTTATAGCACTGCATAATATGGTGGTGTGCTACAAATAAATAATAATAATAAAGGAACATACTTAAGTTTATAGCACTGCATAATCTGTTGGTGCGCTGCAAATAAATAATAATAAAGGAACATACTTATGTTTATAGCGCTGCAGAATCTGTTGGTGCGCTACAAATAAATAATATTAATAATAAAGCAACATATTTACGTTTATAGCACTGCATAATCTGGTGGTGCGCTACAAATAAATAATAATAATAGTAAAGGAACATACTTAAGTTTTTAGCACTGCATAATCTGGTGGTGCGCTACAAATAAATAATAATAATAGTAAAGGAACATACTTAAGTTTTTAGCACTGCATAATCTGGTGGTGCGCTACAAATAAATAATAATAAAGGAACATACTTAAGTTTATAGCACTGCATAATCTGGTGGTGCGCTACAAATAAATAATAATAATAATAAAGGAACATACTTAAGTTTATAGCACTGCATAATCTGGTGGTGCGCTACAAATAAATAATAATAAAGGAACATACTTAAGTTTATAGCACTGCATAATCTGGTGGTGCGCTACAAATAAATAAGAATAATAATACTACTAAAGGAACATACATATGTTTATAGCACAGCATAATCTGGTGGTGCGCTACAAATAAATAATAATAAAGGAACATACTTAAATTTATAGCACTGCATAATCTGGTGGTGCGCTACAAATAAATAAGAATAATAATACTACTAAAGGAACATACATATGTTTATAGCACAGCATAATCTGGTGGTGCGCAACAAATAAATAATAATAAAGGAACATACTTAAGTTTATAGCACTGCATAATCTGGTGGTGCGCTACAAATAAATAAGAATAATAATACTACTAAAGGAACATACATATGTTTATAGCAATGCATAATCTGGTGGTGCGCTACAAATAAATAATAATAATACTACTAAAGGAACATACATATGTTTATAGCACAGCATAATCTGGTGGTGCGCTACAAATAAATAATAATAAAGAAACATACTTAAATTTATAGCACTGCATAATCTGGTGGTGCGCTACAAATAAATAAGAATAATAATACTACTAAAGGAACATACATATGTTTATAGCACTGCATAATCTGGTGGTGCGCTACAAATAAATAATAATAATATTAATAATACAAATAAAGGAACATACATATGTTTATAGCACTGCAGAATTTGTTGGTGCTCTACAAATAAATATTAATAATAATAAAAATAATAAAGGGATATTAAACACTAAGGGCTAGATTACAAGTGGTGCTAAAGTCAGCGCAGATTGCAATAAGCAATATTGTGACCGCGCTAACTTGCTTGCGTATTACAAGTTGAAAGTAAATGGGTGCGCTTCAGTGCAAACAAAATTTGCTCTCATTGGTTAGAGCGAAAAGCAAGCAAAAGACAGTGGGTGCCATATAGCGTATCACAACACAAATGCTGGTATCATCAGGTGAGGAAAACAATTCTACTCACATTTAAAAATCACCACAACAGGTGATTATATGAAGGCTGGAATATCAGAGCTATCCAGCTAGCTCTATCTTGGTCTCCACAGTTCCAGTGATCCAGACGTCCATAGGATGAGGCTGACAAGGGGTCAAGTCCTACAAAAAAAAGTGTGGGAACTCACCAAGACTTACACCCTCCCCTACGATTAATATTGATATATATACATACACACACTGTATTTATCTGTATATAATCTATAGACTTTGGTTAATGAAAGCAAATTCAATTTAATGAAGGGTTTAATGGTTGCCTTTGGGCCTGAGAATCATCCTCTGTCACAGAGTCTAACTCATTAAGGTTTATTTGTAACAAGGGTGATAACACAGCAGGACCACTGACAGTCTTACATTTAGTGTATTGTAGGAAGTGTTGCTGCCCATTACTAGAGGATCTCACTTTGGTCTAGCTCCTTCCACCAGCAGCAGCAGTGTTTATTGAAGTGTTTCTGTTCTTTGCCCAGAGGCAACTTAGTTCCTCCTGCAAAAATAGTGCAGGAACTCCATTCCTATGCGTTCCCGCTCAACTTGACCCCTGCAAAATTCTACCCTCTAAGCATCCATAAAGGATCTAAGACTCTCTGTCTCCTATGATTCTTCATCTACACTGTCTGCACTCACAGCTGCCCTATATATATATTAATTAAAATACTAGGGCTAGAAATTTCCACTAGTCCTAGACGAGTAAGAAATTGCAGTGGACAAGTAAGAAAATTGACTTTGTTCTATCTTTAACATTGAGGGAACCAATAAAGTTTTCCCTCTGGGCTAGTAAGCTTTAAACAATACTAAATGCCAACAGCATACGCTGAAGGCATTTAACTGTGCACAAGCATTTCTTGTGAAATGCTTGTGCAAAGCCGCCTCCTGTACATTCACGGCCAATCTTACGACCACTGCTTCTTAACTAACATTTCAGATGAGCCTGAAACTTTGGGCGTAGAAAGCAGCATCCGCTGCTTGTTAAATCTACTACTTAGTCTAAAATTTAAATGAGTAGTAGATTTTTTTCTGACAAATTTGAAAGTCTATTTCCACTCCCCCTGTATCATGTGACAGCTATCAGCCAATCACAAAGGCATATACGTATGTTCTGTGAATTCTTGCACATGCTTAGTAGGAGCTGGTGACTCAAAAAGTGTAAATATAAAAAGACTGTGCACATTTTGTTAATGGAAGTGAATTGGAAATTTGTTTAACATTTCTTGCTCTAACTGAATCATGAAAGTTTAATTTTGACTTCAGTGTCTATTTAACCTCTGACTAGTAAACTATAGTGATATATTTCCAAATATACATACACACACATACACACACACATTTTATTGCCCCACATACAGGGGCCGAACTATCATGCTGCGAATGCAGCATTTTCCGCACGAGCCTTCAGGCTCGCCGGAAACAAAAGTTATGAAGCAGCGGTCATAAGATCACTGCTCCTTAACTCAATCGCCACCTCTGAGGTGGCAAATAGTAATCATCGGATACGATTGGGATGATTGACACCCCCTGCTAGAATGTGCAGGGGGCGGCATTGCACAAGCATTTCAAATGAAATGCTTGTGCAATGATAAATGCCAACAGCTTATGCTGTCTGCATTTATCGATGTTGGATCATGTCCGCAAGACACTTGATAAATCGGCCCCTTAGTATCAGTTTACCTTCCTAAACAGCAAAACATATGATGCTTATATGGCTCAATGAAAATAAATAATTAAAAATCAGAATAGAGAGCAATTGTTATTTTTTGTCATTATGCACCATCTTGTAATTTATGTAGAAAATGAGCAGGTATAAAATAATCATACAAATATAACATACACTTTGTTCCTACCCTTTTGCAAGATCACTCAGCATAGCACAAACATCGATAAAGCAAAAGTAATCCTATATAGATATTTACAAAATCCCTAATTTTCCATTTTCCCAGTTCCCCCATTTATTTTGATTCTTATTTTTTTAATTAGTTCAGACAAAAATCTATGAGCTCTGACATTAACAATACAAATATACTATAAATGTCTTACTATAGTATTAACTTCATACCTTATTTGAGTTGTGAAACCTCACTCTTTCAAATGCAGATTATTATCACATATTATTATGGTGTGGGGGTAATAAAGGCCTCCTTAAAAGCATCAGAACCCCAATAATAGCACCAATATTGAGAGGTATTTGTCATTATGATGATGATCAGCTGCAGTAATTGGACACAGGACCACTCATTTGAAAGAGTGGGATTGCTGCTTTCAAATAAGGAGTCTCATGTTTATTTACTTATTGTGGGTGATAACATAGGGGAAACCTCACCCCTTGATGTTGTTCATTATGGTTCTGGTTCTGACAGGTGATCATTTTTATCACAGCAGTTGGTGGCTAAGTATCTGAGCATATGACCCCTTCTTTTAAAGAGTGGCACCTCCTCTTTAAAAGAGGGATAGCATTTTATAGCCCAGGTGACTGTAAAATTCACCATGTATACAGGTAATTTCTATTTCTATGGCAATCATGTGTTATTTAAACTGGGGTCTCATATCCCTTTGTGTTTTATGTGGGAAAATTTGGGCACTACAAGTTTCCCCTCCCCCTTAAACAATTTGGATATCTACATGGGACAGATAATCACCATTACCATTGTGCTCATCTGAAAGTTAGAGTGGGTGTTACCCTTTATTCAAAAGAGGGGACAATCCCCTTTCACTTGATGAGCCTCATACAGACAGGCAGACAGATAGATAGATAGATAGATAGATAGATAGATAGATAGAAGATAGATAGATAGATAGATAGATAGATAGATAGATAGATAGATAGATAGATGATAGATAGATACAATAGATAGATAGATAGATAGATAGATAGATAGATAGATGATAGAAGATAAGATAGATAGATAGATAGATAGATAGATAGATAGATAGATAGATGATAAATAGATAGATAGATGATAGATAGATAGATAGATAGATAGATAGATAGATAGATAGATGATTGATTGATAGATAGATAGATAGATAGATAGATAGATAGATAGATAGATAGATAGATAGATAGATGATAGAAGATAAGATAGATAGATAGATAGATAGATGATAAATAGATAGATAGATGATAGATAGATAGATGATTGATTGATAGATAGATAGATAGATAGATAGATAGATAGATAGATAGATACGATAGACAGATACATAGATGATAGATAAGATAGATTAGATAGATAGATTATAGAGAGATAGATAGATAGATAGATAGATAGATAGATAGATAGATAGATAGATAGATAAATTAAATAGCAAGGTGATAATGCATTCCAAACATTTTTTAAACTCATCCAGTGAGGCCTATCTATAAAGCTGTCAACTGTGCTGCATTCGCCGGGACCAATAAGCTCACCTAACATCGCCTAACATCGCGGCCGCAGACCTGAATTTGCTCTCCTTATTTATAAAAAAAGCTGTCAAAAAGCCGCGCACCAAGTACGGGGCGATGAGCAGCGAACTGTTGTTAACTAACAGTCATCGATCTCGCTGCTATTCGGCTTTTTCCCAACTTTATTTATACCCTGTCAGTAAACACCGCCACTATACTAAAATGTTTAACCCCTATCACACTGCTCCCAGACCCTGCCGCAACTAAATAAAGTTATTAACCCCTATCCCGCTGCTCCCGGAGCCCACCACAATTCTAATAAAGTTATTAACCCCTATCCCTCCGCACACGGGGCCCTCTGCAACTAAATAAATGCATTGACCCCTAAACTCCTGGCCTCCCACATCACTACCACTTACTAAACATATTAACCCCTAAACCGCCAGCCCCCCACATCGCCATAAACTAAATTAAGCTATTAACCCCTAAACCTAACAACCTGCTTACTTTACATTAAATATTAACTCATCCCTATCTTATAATAAATTTAAACTTACTTTTAGAATTAAAATAAACTATATTAAACTACTAATTAACCTACCATAACTATTATACTACAATTACATTAAACTATATTAAACTAATAATTAACCTACCCTAACTATTATACTAACATTATACATTATACATTAAACTAACAATTAAATTAACTATATTACATATTTAAAAACCTAACCTTACTAAAGTTATTTAAATCTACTATAAAGAATTACTAAGTTACAAAAAAATAACAACTAAGTTACACAAAATAAAAAACACTGTTACACAAAAAAAATAAATGATCAAATATTTAAAATAATTACACCTAATCTAATAGCCCTATCAAAATAAAAAAGCCCCCCCCCAAAATAAAAAAACCCTAGCCTACAATAAACATTGCCCCAAAGAAATCAGCTCTTTTACCTGTAAAATAAAATACAAACACCCCCCCCAACAGTAAAACCCACCACCCACACAACTCCCCAAATAAAAACCTATCTAAAAAACCTAAGCTCCCCATTGCCCTGAAAAGGGCATTTGTATGGGCATTGCCCTTAAAAGGGCATTTAGCTCTTTTTCAGCCCAAAGTCCCTAACCTAAAAATAAAACCCACCCAATAAACCCTTAAAAAACCTAACACTATCCCCCGAAGATCCACTTACAGTTTCAAAAAACCGGACATCCATCCTCACCCAAGCGGCAGAAGTCCTCAGCGAAGCCGGCAGAAGTCTTTATCCAAGCGAGCCAAAGTCTTCATCCAAGCGGGCAGAAGTCTTGATCCAGACGGCATCTTCTAACTTCATCCATGCGGAGCAGCTCCATCTTCAAGACATCCGGCGTGGAGCATCCTCTTCTTCCAACGTCTCTTGAAGAATGAAGTTTCCTTTAAATGACATCATACAAGATGGCGTCTCTTACATTCCGATTGGCTGATAGAATTCTATCAGCCAATCGGAATTAAGGTGGAAAAATCGGGGGTTAGTGTTAGGTTTTTAAAGGGTTTATTGGGTGGGTTTTATTTTTAGGTTAGGGTTTGGGCTTGCAAAAGAGCTAACTGCCCTTTTAAGGGCATTGCCCATCCAAATGCCCTTTTCAGGCCAATGGGGAGCTTAGGTTTTTTAGATAGTATTTTATTTGGGGGGTTGGTTGTGTGGGTGGTGGGTTTTACTGTTGGGGGGTTGTTTGTATTTTTTTTAAAGGTAAAAGAGCTGATTTCTTTGGGGCAATGCCCCGCAAAAGGCCCTTTTAAGGGCTATTGGTAGTTTAGTTTAGGCTAGGGGTTTTTTTTTATTTTGGGGGTGTTTTTTTATTTTGATAGGGCTATTAGATTAGGTGTAATTAGTTTAAATATCTTGTAATTTGTTTATTAATTTCTGTAATTTAGTGTTTGTTTTTTTGTACTTTAGCTTATTTAATTTAATTGATTTAATTGTTGTTAATTTAGTTAATTTATTTAATTATAGTGTAGTGTTAGGTGTTAGTGTAACTTAGGTTAGGTTTTATTTTACAGGTACTTTTGTCTTTATTTGAGCTAGGTAGCTATTAAATAGTTAATAACTATTTAATAACTATTCTACCTAGTTAAAATAAATACAAACGTGCCTGTAAAATAAAAATAAATCCTAAACTAGCTACAATGTAACTATTAGTTATATTGTAGCTAGCTTAGGGTTTATTTCATAGGTAAGTATTTAGTTTTAAATAGGAATAATGTAGTTAATGATAGTAATTTTCTTTAGATTTATTTAAATTATATTTAAGTTAGGGGTGTTAGGGTTAGACTTAGATTTAGGGGTTAATAACTTTAATATAGTGGCGGCGACGTTGGGGGCGGCAGATTAGGGGTTAATAAGTGTAGGTAGGTTGCGGCGACATTGGGGGCAGCAGATTAGGAGTTAATAAATATAATGTAGGTGTGGGCGATGTTGGGGGCAGCAGATTAGGGGTTCATAAATATAATGTAGGTGGCGGCGGTGTCCGGAGCAACAGATTAGGGGTTAAAAATGTTATTATAGTGTTTGCGATGCGGGAGGGCTTCGGTTTAGGGGTTAATAGGTAGTTTATGGGTGTTAGTGTACTTTTTAGCACTTTAGTTATGAGTGATGTGGGAGGCCAGGGGTTTAGGGGTTAATACATTTATTTAGTTGCGGTGGGCTTCGGGAGTGGCGGTATAGGGGTTAATACATTTATTTAGTTGCAGCTGTGTCGGGGAGCGGCGGGATAGGGGTTAATAACAATATGTAGGGGGCAGCGATGTTGGGGGGGGCAGAATAGGGGTGGTTAAACTCGGGGCTTATGTTAGGGTGTTAGGTGTAAACGTTACATGTTTACTACCATAGAAATCAATAGGATATCTGGCAGCATCGAACATAAGCTTTTGCTGCTTTCAGACTCCCATTGATTCCTATGGCATCCGCGGCCTCCAGGGTGGCGGTTTGAAAGCCAGGTACCCTGGGCCGGAATAGTGGCGAGCGTACCTGTTAGAAGTTTGATAACTTGCAAAAGTTGTCAGATAATGCCAAATTTGTATTCAGAACATCTGTAATGATGTAAGCATCGATCTGTGTCTGATTGAGACTGGCGGATCGTATGTTACATCACAAATTTCAACTTTTGCCGGTCTGTTGGATTTGATAAATGGGTCGAATCAAGCTCGCCACAATTACGCTGCGGAATTCCGGCGTATTTGCGGTTGACGGCTTGATAAATATCCCTCAGTTAAAAAAAAAATCTTGTATCTACAAAATGTTTACCATGTTTTTTAAATAGATATTTTGATGTGTCAGAGATTTTTAAAACATCCAAGCCTTTTTAACACAAAAAAAAAATGAAATGACATAAAGAAATAAGATTTGTCTTACAGTAACATCTAAATATATAAACCTTAATCTGAAATATTAGTAAAGTGCATTTATATAAGTAATTCACCCGCTAGAACACAAGGAGGTAATCATAAAATTGTTCCTTGTTCGGATATTACCATTACATTGAATTACCTGTAATTTCACTTGAGCAGTCACAGCCAGTAGTATCCAGAGGCAAAACTCCCCAAATCTTTGCTTCAAATAAATTTGCAATCTTTGCAAATATCTCCAATATCTATGGCTCTGCAGCTTTTTAAATTAATCTAGTTTGCTATTAATGCTTGACAACTACAATGTATTCTGGAAACATATTAATACTGTATCACTTCATAAGATATAAATTGATTTAATATAGAATTTTGTTTCTATTTGTATAATCCTAAAAGTTGTGGGTGGAAGATTTTTATCCCTAGATAACTATATAATTATGTGATAACAAATAAAACAAAAGTGAATCTGAGAGATACAATCTTCCAACTAGAATTAAAGGGGCTGTAAAATCAAAACTACATTTAGGGGCCGAATTATCAATGTGCGGACAGACATTGATAAATGCAGACAGCATACACTGTCGCCATTTATCATTGCACAAGTATATCACTAGAAATGCTTGTGCAATGCCACCCCTGCACATTTGCGGCCAATCGGTCACTAGCCGGGGGTGTCAATCAACTCAGAGGTGGCAGACGAGTTAAATAGCAGTGGTCTTAAGAGCGCTGCTTCTTATCTCCGGTTTCCGGCGAGCCTGAAGGCTCGCAAGGAAGCAGCTGCATTCGGGCCAATATGGGGCTTAATAAATCGGCCCCCAAAGTATGCAGTTTTAAACAATTTGCAATTTATTTTTATCTTCAACTTTGCTTTTTTAAAGACTAAACCAAAGAAGGCTCAGGAGTATGAGCGTGTCTTTAACACGCTGTAACAGTAGTGTCTGCGACAATATTTGTATCAATGTTATACAACACTACTGCCATAATGTGCTAAAGACACGTACACACGCCTGAACTCTTGTGAGCCTACTTAGGTATACTCTTCAACAAAGAATACTCAGGGGCCGATTTATCAAGGGCCGAATGGCCCCTGATGCCCCTGTTTCCGTGCGAAACTTTCGGCTCGCCGGAAACAGCAGTTTAGAAGCAGCGGTCTTAACTGGTCTGCTGCCTCTGAGGCAGTTCTGGTGAACTGCTTGTGCAATGCTGTCCCCTGTGGATTCACAGCCAATCAGCCGCTAGCAGGGGGTGTCAATCAACCCGATCGTATGAAATCAGGCAGATTGATGTCCACAGTCTCAGAGGCAGCGGACCCAGTGTGTGCAATTTACTGGTCGTTAAGGGCATTCTTTTTTATAATAGCTATTATACTCTCCCTCCTCCCTTCTTGTCATTGGAAATAGCGCTGTCTCTGCCCATAGAAAGAGCAGCGAGGTACAAGGTAAGTCCCTGTTCCTTAAGGAGTAAAGATACTTTTCAATGTATGTCTATTCTCAAATTTACTTTGTTCTCTTGGTATCTTTTATTAAAAAAACATGCTTAGGTAGGTTCTGGAGCAGCAATGCAGTAGTGAGAGCTAGCTGGTGATTGGTGGCTACATGCATATGCCTCATGTCATTTGGTCCCCAGATGTGCTCAGCTAGCTCCCATTAGTGTATTGCTGTTCTGGAGTTGACTTTAACTATGTGTTTGACCTCTTTGCAGGGGGTTAAATACACATTTATATAAAAGCAATATTGCTATTAAATACCTTTTTTTTTTTGCATTTGTATCACATTAACCAATTAAAATGGTTTCACATTTAATGCATTACTCTAAAATGAAAGTAAAAAAAACAGCCAAGAGGAATCTGATAAATTACTCATGGGGAATTCTAATATTCTGGAACCTTTGATGATAAACTCATCTTCAAGTAGCAATAAGTAATAGAGAAAAGAATGTTTTGGTAAAAAAAAACAATAAAAGATATATGTATGATTATGTGGAATAAACAATACAAGGAAAAGGAAACAAGGAAAAGTCGCAAGCCGTTAAATTAGGCTAATGTGACTAAGTGTAACAAGTGTTCAGGAGGAGCCTTCAGCCTAAATTCAAGTAAAACTGTACATGTAATATAATGCAGTCAGGAAAATCACAATAATTCATAGGGCTTACCCTGCAGCCGATCAAAGCTTGGCACTGTTTGCTGCCCAAGCATAGACGTTAAAGCAATATGCTGCCTTCGAGCAGTTGTGCTGATTCTGAAATCCTGAACTGATGTAGATTCTCTTGTCGCCTAGGACACAACCGGATCGTACCGGGTCCTATGAAGAAAACAAACAATCTCACCGATGCGTGTCTCTCCTGTAGTGTTAAGCTCCTTGCAAAGTGGATCTGTCTCCTAAACCTCAAAAGAGCCGGGCATTCAAGCAGCCGCTCACTGTACCGCAAAGTCGTGGGCGTGTAGTAGGCAGGGCAGACTCCACCAATCCTGGAAGGCGATCTGTAGGGGACAATCTGTAATCCAATCTTCTGAAAAGAAATCTAGGCTGAAAGGCTCTACTCCTAAATCTACTACTAATTATTTTTCAGATTATGTGGAATAACACAGAAGTCACTAGATATCACACTGCCTCAGGCCTGGACTGGCTATAGAGCATACAGGGCAAATGCCTGGTGGGCCGGGCTCCTTTATGGGCCTTGCTGCTATATACCACCCTCTCTTAACATGGGTAACAATAGGAAAGTAGTTACAATCTGCATTCGGGGCTCCATTTATGAAGCAGTGGATGCTGTTCCATAGTCCCATTGTTTCAGGCCTGCCTGAAATGGAAGTTAAGAAGCAGCGGTCATAAGACCGCTGCTCCTTAGCCTGTCTGCTACCTTTTAGATGGCGGATTAAAATCATCACGATCCGACACAATCGGGATGATTGACTGCCCCTGCTAGCGGCCAATTAGCCGCCAGTGAGTAGGGGGCGGCATTGCACAAGCATTTAACTAGAAATGCTTGTGCAATGATAAATGCAGACAGCGTATGCTGTAGGCATTTAGCGATGTTGAGCTGACATGATTCACTATAGCGAATCATGTCCGCTCGACATTTAATAAATTTACCCCATTGTGTAAAGCAGAATGTACATTTTCTGTCTGGCTGTTAAGCAGAGGTGGTGCAGGACAAGAGATCTGGTGTATTATAGCTACCTAGCTGACAGAGGTCTAACTGATATGGGCTGATCTGCCTTTAAATGCCTGGGCCTGCACTGCATGCAGATTTTCGCTGCTCTTGTGTGAACCTAATAAATTGTATATTTCTCAGGAGCATTCTCATTTGAAGTTTGTCTTTGCTCACTGACCCTGCAAGTGAAAAACAAATCATGTTTGTCTATAGTATGGGCGGTGAATGTGTCTCTGTAAACAGAGGATAAAATGGAAGGATGCGTTAGGGTTTGCAAAGAGTGGGTGAGTTTTTCTTTAGAGTGAGAGAGTCAATATGTTTTTCATACATTCTGAAGAGGAGTTTGTCTGTAGAAGAGAAATGTCATCTCTGTTTCCCAAGTTTGGGGGTAAGAGCTAAATGTATTCTGAGTTTTAAACATGAATGAACCTCTGGTGCTCACCGTCTGGCAGGACGCAGTGTCTGTACATTTGATTTACAACACAGCAGGAATGATTAGGGGGGCAGGAGGAGGCAAGATTTAGTGAGGAGTCAGTTGAAAAGAGTAAAACTGAAGATATGATGTAAGCACTGAGGTTGATATTGGCCTATAAAATGTGAAACTGGTATAAAAGAAATCATTAACGTGTTGGCACATTCATTTCTGCAAAAGCCGAGCTGCTCACAGACAGCGGCACACCTGGCACGGCACATAGACACGTGCTTGTAAAATCTTGGCTTCAAAATTAGCTGCAGAAGCCAAAACCCTATATCACAAGAGCACAAACAGTTTGTCCCACTAAGGATTAAAGCAGTTTGTCTTCCACATAATAAGGAATATAAGATCATCTAGCAGTGAAATGGGCATCTGTTATCAGTTATCATACTGTACGCTCCGATTATCTAAACGTCATCAGAATGGTGTGAAACACTACCCAACTCTCACATCGGCACTGCCCTCACTTGATTCTCTAAGAAAAGGACCTGATCCTGGATATCACAGCGAGTTGCAAACTGACTTCTATCTTTATACACGCTCATGTTTAGCCCTCTTGTCAGCCCTACGAGACTCATTTTACAGTAGAAATACAAGGAACCCTTGGAATTTTGACCTTTTACTGTTTCAACTTTGTTTTTGGAAATTATATTGTATGCTAAATATAAGTTTTATCGATTACATTAAATGCAATATTTCAATAAAAGCTAAGAAAGAATTTGACTTCTTTACAACTTAATGTAAATTGGTATTTTGCTGTGGGCTTTTAATACAAATTTCAATGTGTACTTTGAATACTATTTTTTATGTGCATTTTGGAAATGTAGGTTATGCCCCTTATTCTGCTTTTAAAGTAACATTTGTCTCCAGAAATCCTGTAAAGCATCTGATAGAAGTGACAGATCATTTTGTGTGAGCAGTGACCGTTGTCTGTTCTGGCGCCTCTCTACGCCCAGCATACTCATACACACGACGCTTGGGGTTGCAAAAAGCTGACCACACATCTAAATATCAAGAGTGCAGGGAATTACCGGGGGCTCTTTATCTTCAATTGGATAATCTTTGTCTATGATTTTTAAAGAAACATTAAACTACTGTATTGTGCACAACTACAGTAGTGTTTTTTCCTCCTGCCTTCTAAAAGTCATTCTTATATTTTAACCCTAGGGGGGACTAAGCAGTCAGACAATAGGACCTGGGCCAGGAGTCTGCACATAAGGGGGTCCCAAGGGGGGCTCCTGGTGTGCTGCTTATACTCACAGTCACAGTTAGTTAATTGAGCTAGCACAGTGGTAACAGTTGAGCTACTCTAGGGGTTGTAACAGTTGAAGGAGTGGGCGGCAGCAGGCAGGCACATTTTAGTATGGGACAGCTGTACTAGTCTAGTGGTTGTGAGTTGGGGCGGCCAAAATGATGAGGAGGTGGTGCAGTGCTGATATTGCACTATTAGTAACTAAGCAGTCAAGGGTGGACAGAGTGGGAGTCCTGTCCCTGGAGTGGGGGTCCTGTCTCTGGAGTGGGTTCCCTGGGCTTTGACAAGAGGTCTGTTGCTCTGGGTACCCTGTAGTGTTTGGCCTGTCCATGCAGGTTGGGGGCCCTTAAGAGAAGGTCTGAGGCTCTGGGGGCCATGAAGTATGGAGTCCCTGTCCCTTGACATTGGGGTCCTGTCCTTTCACATTGGGGTCTCTGGTGGGGGAAGCAGGCAGGTGGTAAATTGAGGGAGAGGCATAGAAGGGGGGCTGAGGCATAGGGGGAAAGGTGGGGGCCTTCCTCTAACTTTTTCCCGGGGCCCTGTTTGGTCTCAGTCAACCCCTGCCTTTTACTGGTGCCAAATGGTCAAGCTATATATCTTCATACTGGGCTCTGCCATATTGGCACTCATGTACCGTGTGATAGAAGCAGTGTACATCAATAAAGTGGTATTTTAACAGCTGTATTGTGCACTTCAGGTTAGAAACACAATGCAGAGCAGGAGCTGCACATTTTAGCTGTAGCTTCCTTGATCTATAGTATTCATACATACATACATACTCTACATATTCACCTGTAAAGGATACATGACATAGAACATTAGCATGGTAAGTAGAACTATTCTTTAGAAGCTGTATCCAGCAGTTTAACATCCCTTTAATATCCCTTCTCCCTTCCATTACCTCTTTCCTTGATCCAGGCCCGGACTGGCCATAGGGCAGACTGGGCATTTGCCCGGTGGGCCGCGGGGTAGTTTAGCCACGCCCACTGTGACAGTGGGCGGGGCTTTACACAGTATACAAAAAAAAAATTGAGATTTCTTTTTTTATGTTGCTTTGGAATTGGAAATATTTAATATAACAAATAAATATTGTTTATTTAATATAACAAATAAAATGTTAATGTTTAACTTCCATAATTGGAATTTGGTCAATGGTCACACACACAGAAGTAGTCGTCTAGTACTCAGTTCACTTCACAGGGCCACTTAAACCGCCATACAAGCTGCTGCTGGCTGCAGCACACAAACATTGATACAAGTTGCTCAGTGCCACTGCTCATCATAATACTTACTATATAATTTAATTTTACTAACTACTACTGCAAACAACATTCATTCATTCCAATGGCATTCCAGCGGCTGCGGCACCATTTCCCAATTCTGATCGGCCGAGCAGAGCCGCACACACAGGCGCACTACACTACTTCCGCCGGAAGACTTCCGGCCTGGCTGGGTCTGACTGAGGCTGTGCACGCACGCACTGTGAGTGACGTCACACTCACACGCGCCCAGGGACACCCTGTACGCGGCTGCACACTCATGCCGCGTGCCGGGTGGTCCACGTGACACAGAGGCTCAGGCTGCGAGGGGGCTGATAGACTAGTGCTGCGGGCCGGGCCGGGCCGGGGCAGCCTGTGTGTCACGTGATGTGGGTGTCAGTGTGGAGGCCAGGAGGAGGCCTCAGGCCTGAACTTAAAAACAATGCTACCGCCGGGCCGGGCCGTGGGTCCCCTGAGTCCTCCCTGGGGCTGGGGATTGATGACGACTCGATGCTCAAGCAGGCTGGCTTCAACTTAGCAGGGCAGGTAGGAGGTCACTCTGCTGGTCTCAGACAGCGACTTAGAGGACCTTTTCTTTTGAGTTGGCAATGGTCGGTGTAGTAAAACATTACTGTATATATAACTTATAATTATATAACTATATACATAACATGATTGATGATGAATAATTGATTGATTCATTTACTATCCTAACTTGAACTAACTTAGTTCCAGTCCTAGCTAGTACTACAGGCTGCTTAGGCAGCCTAAGCAGCCTGTAGTACTAGGCTATGTTTGTACAAAAATTCACTGTTTCTCTGAGAGTCTCTCCTCTGCTGTGGGCTACAGCAGCCTTATGGGGATTACACTGTTACACACACACGTGCCATGGACTTCACTTCAGTCTCCTCCATGTCACGTGGCTGCACCATAGCACAACAATATTATCTATTTATTAGTGGGCTGCTGGTCCTCGGTGGGTGGGGACTGGGGAATAATGCACTTTATTTTTTTTTTATTATTATTATTTTTTTAATATTTTTCTTAATTTTTTCATAACAACCATTTGACAAAATCAAATGAGAAATGGTAGGGGGGGGGGGGGTTGGGCCTCTTTGCCCTAAAATGCCCGGGCCTCTTTTTGGTCCCAGTCCGGCCCTGCCTTGATCTGCATATAGCACTGCTTGCAAATTCAGGGCAGCTGGCACATTTGGGGTTTGAGAGAACTGCAGTAATGAACAGTAGCCCATATCACCTGAGGGAAATACTCTTTGTAATGTTCATCAGACGGGTTTCTTGCATTTATTCATATAAACATGTGATTTATATTTGTAAATTATCTGCATAACCTTTTGGGTACCAAATATAGAAAATGTCCATCAATAACTAAAGAGATATTCAGAGGAATTACAGTGCCAGAAGGTGGACAGAAATATGAGCATATTCAGGGTTTGTCTGTTTTATGCAGGGGTTTTCTAGGGACTCTGTGGTTGAGACACCAAGAGAATATCAGGACCATTTAACCTTTTAGTGATTGCAGAGGTCTGTAACACACAGCTATGCAAAACAATGCAGTCCTGTCTGGCAACCAGTGCTTAATATCAAGAAGACTGGTGTAGAATCCTGAAGTATGCAGCAAATATATAAAATGGGATTTATAGACAATACTGCAAAATCTAATCTATTAACTTTTTATATGCCAAGATCCATTCCTCATCTGCATCCTGCAAGGGTATACCAACAATAATTTTTACAGTCCATTTTATTTTTTATTTTCCAACTTTTCTATCCATTTATGACTTGGATCCCACTCCATAGAAGCCCTTTTGCATTAAATACCTGTTTCTGCAGAACTCACATCCCAGCTACCCTCCCCTATAGCTGCCCACCCATAAGTGGAACAAAATCTGCAATTAAAATCAACTGTAATTTTCATCACTGATAATGAGAACACAAGCTGATTACAGCAAACCTCTTATATTTCCCTCTCAAGTTTCTTGCTACTGACTTCCATGCACAGACAGTTATATGCCCAGTAATATCACCCTGAACCTTAAATCCCCAAAACTACTGAATTTATTGGTACGAATGGAGGACAATTTGAAAGAATCGGAACAGAATTTCAGTTTTTTTCCGCTCTTTATACTGCCCAATGAATAATTTCCTCCCGACTTACTTTTGCCGTCTCTTAGTTTGTGTCAATCTTTTAACCACCAACAACTGATTGCAGAAGCACCAATTCACTATAGATGACAAACAGGCAAAGTATTTAAAGGGACATTATAGATAGAAAGGAATTAAAGTGGAATAAAAGTCATAATTAAAGGGCCTTTAATTACAGCAAAATGTCATTGTTTAACAATGTATAATAAAAAGACAATGGGCTTGATGACATCTGCGGTGTCGCCCGCAAAAAAACAGCGCCTACTATTTTTAGACAGATGGAGCGTTCACATATACGGCGTCGCATACAGATGTGTATATTTTACCCATCGGCCGTTGTTTTTACTCCCATAAACTAACATAGAACCGGCGTCGCAAGTCGATATCTCATATTCAGCGCAAGGGCTAACGTGGCGATAATGTAGAAATTTGACTTCATTCTCACCTCATCACACATAGACAGACGCAGCAAGCCTTGCGCTGAGTAAATGACCACCGTAACGCCCTGGAAGTCTTAACAAACACCTAACGCCTGCACAATATGGGGCCTATCTATCTAGCTCCATATAGTGCTTGAAGGCCCGTGTTTCTGGCGAGCCTCCAGACTTACCAGAAACACCAGTTATTAAGCAGCGGTCTAAAACCCCCTGCTCCATAACTCTGTCCACCTGCTCTGAGGAGGCGGACAGGAATCGCCACATTTCAACCAGATCGAGTACAATTGGGTTGATTGACACCCCCCTGCTGGCTGCAGATTGGCCGCGAGTCTGCAGGGGGTGGCGTTGCACCAGCAGCTCTTGTGAGTTGCTGGTGCAATGCTGAATACGAAGAGCGTATTGCTCTACGCATTCAGCGAGGTGTTATGGACCTGATCCACACTGTCGGATCAGGTCCGCAAGACCTTTGATAAATTGACCTCTATGTACCCAATCACCATCCCCCTACCGCAATAATTAATAAATGTTTTAATCCCTAATCCACCAACCCCCAAATCTCAAAGTATCTAATAAAGTCATTAACCCCTAATCCCCCACCCACCCAAAACGCAAAGTATCTAATTATACTATTAACCCCTAATTCACTAAACCCCCACAATGCAATCTACCTATTAACACTATAAACCCCTAATCCGCCAACCCCCCACAACGCAATCTACCTATTAACACTATTAACCCCTAATCCACCCCACCCCCCCACAAAGCAATCTACCTAATTAACAGCAAACTTCTTATATTTCAAATCAGCCAATAGGATGAGAGCTACTTAAATCTTATTGGCTGATGTGAACAGCAAACAGCCAACAACCAGAAAACACTATCCAGGGCTCTGAACCAAAAATGGGCCGTCTCCTTAGCTTAGATTGCTGCTTTTTCAAATAAACATAGCAAGAGAACAACGAAAAATAGATAATAGGAGTAAATTAGAAAGTTGCCTGAAATTGCATGCTCTATCTGAATCACGAAAGAAAACATTTTGGTTTAGTGTCCCTTTAAGGCTGACGGTACAGGTTGTGATGATGGTCATCATATTGCTAATGCTACCTCTGGTTTTTATATTTAAATCCCCTTTCCTCCTGTCCAGCATAGAGCAAAGAATATGCGTATAAAAGGGACTTAATGCTGATGGGTTTTTTGTGCGTGGTACAAAACTGATTAGGGCTTAGCAATTCCAGGCAACTCCCCCCCCCCCACTCTAACCAACATCAGTTCAGGCACCAAAGTTGAAGAGGAACTTCTCTCAGCAATAAAGATAAAGTTTTTTACAGGGATGCTCAATTTTCTGTTCTTTGGTCAACTGTCATTGTCCCAATACTGAAGAACTGATACATGGGTCCCAATGCAAGTTTATAATGCAGAAACATTAATCAGCTGTCCCTTTTGAGCCATGTGTATGCTGCCTTACTCTAGGCTCAGAAAGTGCATCAATAATTCTGATCAATAGTCGAGTCACAGCCATAATTTACAATAAATCTACTTTCAAATCATTTGCTCTGTTGCGCCCTCTAGTGTATATTTATATATAAAATACAACATGTGAAAGCTTCACACAGCGGCTGTAACCTGCTGAATCTGAGTTGCAAACACAACACATAACCAGTGATTGCAAAAGCTGCTGCAGACCTGAGTATGAAGTTCTAAAGAAAACACTTATAATGAGAGAGACACCTGGGCGTCTGTGGGAAAGCAGAAGATATGTCTGCTGTTTGCTAACAAACGGCTAGATTACGAGTTTTTGTTGGTAAGGCTTGCGGGGCTAACGAGCAGTTTCAGCTCACCGCTCACCTACAAACAACGCTGGTATTACAGGTTTTTTTAAACCCGGCGTTAGCCGCAAAAAAGTGAGCGGAGAGCAAAATTTAGCTCCACATCTCACCTCAATACCAGCGCTGCTTACGGTAGCGGTGAGCTGGCTAAACGTGCTTGTGCACGATTTTCCCATAGGAATCAATGGGGCTGATTCGGCTGAAAAAAAAGTCTAACACCTGCAAAAAAAGCAGTGTTCAGCTCCTAACGCAGCCCCATTGATTCCTATGGGAAAATACTTTTTATGTCTAAACCTAACACCCTAACATGAACCCCGAGTATAAACACCCATAATATTATACTTATTAACCCTTAATCTGCCGCCCCCGACATTGCCGCAACCTACATTATATTATTAACCCCTAATCTGCCACCCCCAATGTCGCCACAACCTAACTACACTTATTAACCCCTAATCTGTTGCCCCCAACATCGCCAACACCTACATTATAGTTATTAACCCCTATTCTGCCATCCCCAATGTCGTCGCAACCTACCTACAATTATTAACCCCTAATCTGCCGCCCCAACATCGCCGCCACTATAATAAAGTTATTAACCCCTAAACCTAAGTCTAACCCTAACCCTAACTTAAATATAATTTAAATAAATCAAAATAAAAATACTATTATTAAATAAATTATTCCTATTTAAAACTAAATACTCACCTATAAAATAAACCATAAGATAGCTACAATATAACTAATAGTTACATTGAATCTATCTTAGGGTTTATTTTTATTTTACAGGCAAGTTTGTATTTATTTTAACTAGGTAGAATAGTTATTAAATAGTTATTAACTATTTAATAACTTCCTAGTTAAAATAAAGACAAATATACCTGTAAAATAAATCCTAACCTAAGTTACAATTACATCTAACACTACACTATCATTAATTAAATTACCTAAATTAACTACAATTAATTACAATTAAATAAAATAAACTAAATTATGAAGAAAAAAAAACACTAAATTACAGAAAAAAATAAAATAATTACAATTTTTTAAAACTAATTACACCTAATCTAATCCCCCTAATAAAATAAAAAAGCCCCCCAAAATAATAAAAATCCCTACCCTATACTAAATTACAAATAGCCCTTAAAAGGGCTTTTTGCGGGGCATTGCCCCAAAGTAATCAGCTCTTTTACCTGTAAAAAAAGACAATAGAATGTGAACTCAATCCTATTGGCTGATTGGATCAGCCAATAGGATTTTTTCTACCTTAATTCCGATTGGCTGATAAAATTCTATCAGCCAATCAGAATTGAAGAGATGCCATCTTGGATGACGTCACTTAAAGATACCGTCATTTAGTGTTAGTTGTCGGAAGAAGAGGATGCTCCGCGTCAGATGTTTTCAAGATGGACCCGCTCCGCTCTGGATGGATGAAGATAGAAGATGCCGCCTGGGTGAAGACCTCTGGCCGTCTGGAGGATCTCTTCTGCCCAGATAGGATGAAGACCTCGGACCGTCTGGAGGACCACTTCTGCCTGGGTGAAGACGTCTCAAGGTAGGGTGATCTTCAAGGGGGTAGTGTGAGGTTTTATTAAGAAGGATTGGGTGGGTTTTAGAGTAGGGTTCGGTGTGTGGGTGGTGGGTTGTAATGTTTGGGGGGTATTGTCTTTTTTACAGGTAAAAGAGCTGATTACTTTGGGGCAATGCCCCACAAAATGCCCTTTTAAGGGCTATTTGTAATTTAGTATAGGGTAGCGATTTTTATTATTTTGGGGGGCTTTTTTATTTTATTAGGGGGATTAGATTAGGTGTAATTAGTTTTAAAAAATTGTAATTATTTTATTTTTTTCGTAATTTAGTTTATTTAATTTAATTGTAATTAATTGTAGTTAATTTAGGTAATGTATTTAATGATAGTGTAGTGTTAGGTGTAATTGTAACTTAGGTTAGGATTTATTTTACAGGTATATTTGTATTTATTTTAACTAGGAAGTTATTAAATAGTTAATAACTATTTAATAACTATTCTACCTAGTTAAAATAAATACAAAGTTGCCTGTAAAATAAAAATAAACCCTAAGATAGCTACAATGTAACTATTAGTTATATTGTAGCTAGCCTAGGGTTTATTTTATTGGTAAGTATTTAGTTTTAAATAGGAATAATTTAGTTAATTGTAGTAATTTTATTTAGATTATTTTAAATTATATTTAAGTTAGGGGGGTGTTAGGGTTAGGGTTAGGTTTAGGTTTAGGGGGTAATACATTTAATATAGTTCTGGCGATGTTAGGGACAGCAGATTAGGGATTAATAAAATTTAATGAATGTTTGCAAGGCGGGAGTCCGGCGGTTTAGGGGTTAATATATTTATTGAAGTGGCGGCGATGTCCGGTCGGCAGATTAGGGGTTAAAAAATGTATTTATGTGTTTGCAATGTGGGGGGGGGGGGCTCAGTTTAGGGGTAATAGGTAGTTTATGGGTGTTAGTGTACTTTTTAACACATTAGTAAAGAGTTTTATGTTACAGCGTTAGCCCATAAAACTCTTAACTACTGACTTTTAAACGCAGTAGGAGTCTTGACAGGAGAGGGTCTACCGCTCACTTTTTCCAAGACTCGTAATACCGGCGTTAGGCAAATCCCATTAAAAAGATAGGATACGCAATTTACGTAAGTGGATTTGCGGAATGCTTGAGTCGCAGAAAAAAAGTGAGCGGTACACTTGTACCTGCGAGACTCGTAATACCAGCGGGCATTAAAAAGCAGCGTTGGGACCTCTCAATGCTGCTTTTTAAAGCTAACGCAAGACTCGTAATCTAGGCGAAAGGGTTTACTTGTAAAATAAGCAAAGTAGTACATGCACAGTCAATACACTTATATATTATAATAAGGGTTGCACCGATACCATTTTTTTATGACTGAGTACAAGTACCGATACTTGTTTTCAAATACTCGCTGATACCAATTACTGATACTTTTTTATAATGTCATGTAACAGTTTACCAAGCACAATACAGACTAATTATTTAAGATTCCTTCTTTATAATTATAAAGGGCTGTAATTCAAAAGACATTATGAAATAATAAAAAAGTTCACTGAACATGTTTATAAATAAAAAATATTACAATAAAATATTAAATTTAAAGGGGTGATGCAATTGGGTTGTAGGGCTGTTATATAACATCAATCTGACATGTGTATGGAGGTTCGACTCTAAGTTGAACAGTCTTTCACTTTCCACACTACTGCATGGGGCAGAAAGATATTTTTGGGCCATTTTTGCCAGAGCTGGAAATCTGTTTTTTAACTGACCAGTACTTCAGGGGGTTTTCTGAATCAGGTACAGTGATTTCTCCTACAATAATACAAATAACAACAATTTGTATTGTCAGAACATTAGTAAACAATTAGTTTAGTCTCCACTCCAGTTTAAAATGAAATGGGAACATGCAGTTTGAAAAAACGCCACAAGATAGCATATGGGTAGGAAGTAGATGTATCGGTTTAAGTATCGGTGCATTTGCACGAGTACAAGTACTCATGCAAATACTAGTATCGGTATCGGTGCATCCCTAATTATAATATGATATTTATTTTCGTCATCTATCATCTATCTTTCTATCTGCTAAGAGTGTGTGTATGTGTGTGCTTATGTGTGTGAGTGTGTGTATAGGTTTGAGTGTTTATGTGGCTGTGTGTATGTGTGTCAGTGTGTATGAGTGTGTGTGTGTGTCAGTGTGTATGTGTGTATGGGTGTTAGTGTGTATACATGTGTATGTTTGTGTGTATGTGTGTGTCTCAGTGTATATGTTTCAGTGTGTATGAGTGTGTGTGTGTATATACTGTATGTATGTATGTGTGTCAGTGTGTGTGTGTGTGTCAGTGTGTATTTGTGTATATGTGTATGTACTGTATGTATGTGTGTCAGTGTGTATGCATGTGTATGTGTGTGTCTCAGTGTGTATGTGTCAGTGTGTATGAGTGTGTGTATGTTTCAGTGTGTGTGTGTGTGTGTGTGTGTGTATGTATGTGTGTCAGTGTGTATGCGTGTGTAGGTGTGTGTGTCAGTGTGTATTTGTGTATATGTGCATGTATGTATGTATGTGTGTCAGTGTGTTTGTTTCAGTGTGTATGAGTGTGTGTGTATGTGTCAGTGTGTATGAGTGTGTGTGTGTATGTTTCAGTGTGTATGAGTGTGTATGTGTCAGTGTGTATGAGTGTGTGTGTGTATGTATCAGTGTGTATGAGTGTGTGTGTGTGTGCACAGACACATACACACTGTTTCTTGGGTGTTACACATCCAAATATATGATATATCCATTATTATACACATATATAACCCCACTTATTATTGAAATATATCTACACCCCAGTTGTTCACTAAGATGATTGATTGCTGTCAAGCTTAATAGCACTGAAATTACAGTTTACTAACTCTGTGCCATATTGTAAATGAATTGATTGTTAAATAAACAGTTTAACAGATATGTGTTGCATAACAATAATATCTCTTAAAGGGATAAGTAAGTGCACAGTTAAATGCACAGTTAAATATGGTATTCTGTGCCTTTTGTGTAGCCAAATGTAACTAGATTTCGGCCCATAAAGTTACCTTAGTTCCCCCTTAATAGCCCATCTGTGAGCTGCAGCATTTTTTTTGGGGGGGGGTTTAACTGTGCTTGCAAATAACAACCCCATCACCAGCATCTTTCACTTTACCGTAGCACGCTCCCACACCATATAAAACCAGTGGCTGCATCCTCTAAGCAGTTGAAAGGTTCATCCAGTGCGGATGTTCACAGAATTTTTTAGGACACGTCCAGTTGCGTAACACAAAGACAAAACTCATTAACAAAGGTGTTGTGAACCATCAGAAAACTTGTGCGTGATTTTACATTTCTCTGAAAAGTGATTTTATCTTGTCTGGAATCTGCTGTTAGTTTTCTACGTTTACCTTTTTGCACATGTGCGGTTCATACTTTAAAATGATATAAAAGTGCAAAAAGAGAACATTCTACTGTATTGAGCATTTTATTGTGGCATCGTTTCTGCAGATAACTATGAGCTTCATCACAATCTTGCACGCGTTTTTGGCAGATAACAATTTCTGAACCTCAGCTGGTATTGTCAATTTCCAGTGATCATAATCCTAAATCGCTTCTGCCATTAATACCCTTGAAGATCAAAATCTTTATCTCCTGAACAATCTAAGATATAGGTGGGCACAGGTAAGGGCTCTAGTGTCCCCTTTTCTAAAGGTATGTGTGAAGCAATTAACTGAATCTAAAAGTTGGTGAATAAGAGGTAAACTGCCGTTTATAGTGGTGATGGAGTTCAAAATATCAGGGACAGTGGCAATCCATCTCTCAGACCACGAGGTTGTGTATTGTATGAGTATGGGAAGCTGGGAGTTATAGCTGGTCTTGCTGGGTACATCACTTATATCTATACGATGTAATTGAGTAAGAGTACGTCTCTAACAGAACTAGTTTTATTAAAGCTAGTACACTTATGAATATTTGTTATTCCCAAATAGACTATTTTTCTATCTAAGCATCCCACTAAAATTGAGGTCTGAGAGAGTCATGTCAAGGATATAAATAGCTCTATAAATGTGTAGCTACGCTAGAATAATATGGAAGCTGTATTGTGCATATAAGTTCAAATAGATTAAGTAGATTCACCTATAGAATAAACAACCAGGGAGACAGACATTACTGAGATAATGGGTAAGATGGATTCTGAGGTCAGGTACTTAGGGGGGTAGTTATCAACGTGTCTACTTTCCTGCCTTCGCCGGCCCAATACGCCCGCCTAAGCTCGCCTACCTTCGCCGCCGCGGACCTGAAAAAATACGCCTAAGTTATCAAAAAAAGCTGTCAAAAAGCCGCGGGGCGATGAGCAGCGGACTGTGAGAGTTATCACTCATCCGATCTCGCTGCTCTTCGGCTGTTTGACAGCTTTCTTGCTAGCCTGTCACTAAGCACTCACACTAAACTACACTGCTCTAACCCCTATACCGGCGAACCCGGAGCCGCCCGCAACTAAATAAAGTTACTAACCCCTAAACCGCCGCTCCTAGACCCTGCCGCAAGTCTTATAAATGTATTAACCCCTAAACCTCCGCTCCTGAACCCCGCCGCCACCTATATTAAATTTATTAACCCCTATCCTGTCCCCCCTACACCATCGGCACCTATAATAAATGTATTAACCCCTATCCTGCCCCCCCTACACCGTCGGCACCTATAATAAATTTATTAACCCTATCCTGCCCCCCACTACGCCGCCGCCACTGTAATAAAATTATTACCCCTAAACCTAAGTCTAACACTAACCCTAACACCCCCCTAACTTAAATATTAATTAAATACATCTAAATAATATTTATATTATTAACTAAGTTAATCCTATTTAAAACTAAATACTTACCTATAAAATAAACTGTAATATAGCTACAATATAAATAATAATTATATTGTAGCTATCTTAGGATTTATTTTTATTTTACAGGTACCTTTCAATTTATTTTAACTAGGTACAATAGCTATTAAATAGTTATTAACTATTTCATAGCTTACCTAGCTAAAATAAAGAGAAATTTACCTGTAAAATAAAAACTAACCTAAGTTACAATTACACCTAACACTACACTATACTTAAATAAATTATTCCTATTTAAAACTAAATACTTACCTGTAAAATAAACCCTAAGATAGCTACAATATAAATAATAATTATATTGTAGCTATCTTAGGATTTATATTTATTTTACAGGTAACTTTGTATTTATTTTAGCTAGTTAGAATAGTTATTAAATAGTTATTAACTATTTAATAACTACCTAGCTAAAAGAAATACAAAATTACCTGTAAAATAAATCCTAACCTAAGTTACAATTAAACCTAATACTACACTATCATTAAATTAATTAAATAAACTACCTACAAATAACTACAATTAAATACAATTACATAAACTAACTAAAGTACAAAAAATAAAAAAAGCTAAGTTACAAAAAATAAAAAAATAAGTTACAAACATTTAAAAAAATATTACAACAATTTTAAGCTACTTACACCTAATCTAATCCCCCTAATAAAATAACAAACCCCCCCAAAATAAAAAAATGCCCTACCCTATTCTAAATTAAATAAAGTTCAAAGCTCTTTTACCTTACCAGCCCTTAAAAGGGCCATTTGTGGGGGCATGCCCCAAAAAGTTCAGCTCTTTTGCCTGTAAAAAGAAAAATACAACCCCCCCAACATTAAAACCCACCACCCACATGCCCCTAATCTAACCCAAACCCCCCTTACAAAAACGTAACACTAATCCCCTGAAGATCATCCTATCCTTGAGTCGTCTTCACTCAGCCGAGCAGCGATGGAACCGAAGTGGACGAAGTTAATCCTCCAAGCGGCGCTGAGAAATCTTCCCATCCGATGAAGTCATCATCAGGCGGCGCTGAAGAAGTCTTCTATCCGGGCGATGTCATCTTCCAAGAGGCGCTGAAGAGGTCTTCTATCCTTGCGATGACATCTTCCAAGCCGGGTCTTGGAATCTTCCTCCCGCCGACGCGGAACCTCCTTCTTCAACCCGACGGACTACGATGAATGAAGGCTCCTTTAAGGGACGTCATCCAAGATGGCGTCCCTTCAATTCCGATTGGCTGATAGGATTCTATCAGAAAATCGGAATTAAGGTAGGAAAAATCTGATTGGCTGATGGAATCAGCCAATCAGATTCAAGTTCAATCCGATTGGCTGATCCAATCAGCCAATCAGATTGAGCTCGCATTCTATTGGCTGATCAGAACAGCCAATAGAATGCGAGCTCAATCTGATTGGCTGATTGGATCAGCCAATCGGATTGAACTTGAATCTGATTGGCTGATTCCATCAGCCAATCAGATTTTTCCTACCTTAATTCCGATTGGCTGATAGAATCCTATCAGCCAATCGGAATTGAGGGGACGCCATCTTGAATGACGTCCCTTAAAGGAGCCTTCATTCGTCGTAGTCCGTCGGTGAAGAAGGAGGTTCCGCGTCGGTGGGAGGAAGATTCAAGACCCGGCTTGGAAGATGTCATCGCAAGGATAGAAGACCTCTTCAGCGCCTCTTGGAAGATGACATCGCCCGGATCGAAGACTTCTTCAGCGCCACCTGGATGATGACTTCATCGGATGGAAGATTTCTTCAGCGCCGCTTGGAGGATTAACTTCTTCCGCTCCGGATGTCCACTTCGGTTCCATCGCTGCTCGGCTGAGTGAAGACGACTCAAGGTAGGATGATCTTCAGGGGATTAGTGTTAGGTTTTTGTAAGGGGGGTTTGGGTTAGATTAGGGGTATGTGGGTGGTGGGTTTTAATGTGGGGGGGGTTGAATTTTTCTTTTACAGGCAAAAGAGCTGAACTTTTTGGGGCATGCCCCCACAAATGGCCCTTTTAAGGGCTGGTAAGGTAAAAGAGCTTTGAACTTTATTTAATTTAGGAATAGGGTAGGGCATTTTTTAATTTTGGGGGGGTTTGTTATTTTATTAGGGGGCTTAGATTAGGTGTAAGTAGCTTAAAATTGTTGTAATATTTTTTAAAATGTTTGTAACTTATTTTTTTATTTTTTGTACTTAGCTTTTTTTATTTTTGTGTACTTTAGTTAGTTTATGTAATTGTATTTAATTGTAGTTATTTGTAGGTAGTTTATTTAATTAATTTAATGATAGTGTAGTGTTAGGTTTAATTGTAACTTAGGTTAGGATTTATTTTACAGGTAATTTTGTATTTCTTTTAGCTAGGTAGTTATTAAATAGTTAATAACTATTTAATAACTATTCTAACTAGCTAAAATAAATACAAAGTTACCTGTAAAATAAATATAAATCCTATATAGCTACAATGTAATTATTATTTATATTGTAGCTATCTTAGGGTTTATTTTACAGGTAAGTATTTAGTTTTAAATAGGAATAATTTATTTAAGTATAGTGTAGTTAGGTGTAATTATAACTTAGGTTAGGATTTATTTTACAGGTAAATTTCTCTTTATTTTAGCTAGGTAAGCTATTAAATACTTAATAACTATTTAATAGCTATTGTACCTAGTTAAAATAAATTGAAAGTTGCCTGTAAAATAAAAATAAATCCTTATATAGCTACAATGTAATTATTATTTATATTGTAGCTATCTTAGGGTTTATTTTACAGGTAAGTATTTAGTTTTAAATAGGAATAATTTATTTAAGTATAGTGTAGTGTTAGGTGTAATTATAACTTAGGTTAGGATTTATTTTACAGGTAAATTTCTCTTTATTTTAGCTAGGTAAGCTATTAAATAGTTAATAACTATTTAATAGCTATTGTACCTAGTTAAAATAAATTGAAAGTTGCCTGTAAAATAAAAATAAATCCTAATATAGCTACAATATAATTATTATTTATATTGTAGCTATATTAGAGTTTATTTTATAGGTAAGTATTTAGTTTTAAATAGGATTAACTTAGTTAATAATATAAATATTATTTAGATGTATTTAATTAATATTTAAGTTAGGGGGTGTTAGGGTTAGTGTTAGACTTAGGTTTAGGGGTTAATAATTTTATTACAGTGGCGGCGGCGTAGTGGGGGGCAGGATAGGGGTTAATAAATGTATTATAGGTGGCGACGGTGTAGGGGGGGCAGGATAGGGGTTAATACATTTAATATAGGTTGCGGCGGGTTCAGGGAGCGGCGGTTTAGGGGTTAATACATTTATTATAGTTGCGGTGGGCTCCGGGAGCGGCGGTTTAGGGGTTAATACATTTATTATAGTTGCGGCGTGGTCAGGGAGCCGCGGTTTAGGGGTTAATATGTATAGAGTAGCTTGCGGTGGGCTCCGGGAGCGGCGGTTTAGGGGGTAATAACTTTATTTAGTTGCGGCGGTGTAGGGGGGCAGATTAGGGGTGTTTAGACTCGGGGAACATGTTAGGGTGTTAGGTGTAGACAGCTCCCATAGGAATGAATGGGATGTCTGTCCAGCAGCGAACTTGTACTTTCGCTATGGTCAGACTCCATTGATTCCTATGGGATTCCGCCGCCTCCAGGGGTGGCGGATTGAAAAACCAGGTACGCTGGGGCCGTAAAAATGCCGAGCGTACCTGCTAGTTTTTTGATAACTAGCAAAAGTAGTGAGAATGTGCCGCACTTGTGTGCGGAACATCTGGAGTGACGTAACAATCGATCTGTGTCGGACTGAGTCCGGCGGATCGAAGCTTACGTCACAAAATTCTACTTTTGCCGGTCTCGAGCCTTTGATAACTAAGGCGAATCAGCCTCGCCACAAATACGCTCGGAATTCCAGCGTATTTGAGGTTGACGGCTTGATAACTAGGCCCCTTAGACTCAGTTCATGGAACAGCCCTATATACTGTAACTTTACAACTACATTAACTTCTAATAAATCTTAAACTACTAAATACTTGGGGGAATCTGGAAACACTGAACATGGTAATAAACAAATGCAAAAATTAGTGCTATATGCGGCATGGGAGAAGTCCACTGGATAGTGTAAAGATCATCCTTATCCTATCCCCGACTTGCAGCTAGTCTGTATGTAACGATGTGCATCAGGGTTATTGCATGCAGCATGATCGGAGCCCAGAGGCCATAGATCTTGTAAATAACTTGATTCACAGGGAAGCAGAAGTCCCATCGTCCAGACTCTAACATCCCAATCCATGAGTCTCTTATGTGAGATGTAGAGAGTTACCTGCACTCGCCTGCAGGAGATGGCCAAATCTCCCCGGAACGCGCACAGGACTGGGTGAGCAAACTGCAAATCATCTTGGGGATTCTGGTTGGGAGAAATAGGATATTGAAGAGGTTTCCTTCTAAAATTTGGACTAGATCTTTTTATCGGCAGTATGTCTTCAGTGAAACGTGGTGAGCTGTCCACATAAAGTGGTATTGTTCCAGTGTCTGTCATGTTAGTGGTGATATAGACCACAATCTTTCTGAGGGTCTCTGCCTGTGGAATCAAGGGATGCTGTGTGATGAGCAGGTCTGTAATCGGCTCCTTAGCTGTAGTTTTGTGGGATGTGGGTTATCCGGCACCATCTTATGTATGCGAGTCTTCAATAGTGGTTAGTAGATCACCAAACCTTCTTTCAGCTTTGTGACCCATTTCCTCCAGTAAGGTGGCTACTTGTGCATAAAACTCCTCCATCATAGATCTAGTGTATCATGGCTGCTACCCGGCAAGATGTCAGACGGGGGGGGGGGGGGGTGATGGTATAGTGAACTAGGCCGTTGTATGCAGTCTCGGTCGGTGTATGCCTTCTAGTGTGACGTTTACTGCGATATTGGTTGAATCTTACTTAGAATCCATTCCTCAGTTGATATTTTAGGAACCTTTTGTAGGATGGTTAAGTATAGAGAAGATATTCAATAGGTTATTGAGATTATCACAAGATCTACTGCAATTAGCGTCCGTCTATGGCTGCGGCTTAGACACGCCCCCTTTTAAAATAATTTTTTATTAGACAGTGTTATTATGAGTCTAACTGTACTGTACACTGTATATTATATGTGTTTTGTGCAACTTTTTAGTGGATTGTCCCAGTTAACCAGAGCTCTGAAGTTGCGCTAACCCAACTTTTGTTAAATTCAATTGTGCTGAAGTCTTTATTTTAAACTTGTAATACGCACAATACTTCTGATGTGTGAGCTGCGATATACCCCTTATAGCTTGTGTGCAACAGTCAGCGCACCACTCATAATCTAGCCTTCTATTGGGTGATTGCTTTTTTAAAATCAACCAATAGCATTTGCTTTTTTTCCCTAGAATTTGCTGTTTTAAAAACAAAAGGTCCTTTTATTGGATGATTTGAAATTGAATTTGAAATCAACCAATAGAACTGCCAGGACACCCCTATAATTTTATTAGTAAATTTGAATAGTGAACTCAAAGCTATATTTATTTTCAACCCACAGCTCAGAACTCTAAGTGACATGGTTTTTGGTGCTACACTTGCCAAATTTCTAACTATCAGAGACAGGAATCTGTTCTGATTGGGTATGTGACAGACATAGAAGCTACAAGGGTCTGATCGGATTGGTTATGCGGTTGACAGAGGAGCTACAGGGGTCTGATCTTATTGGGTATGTGGCTTACAGAGGAGGTACAGGGGTCTGATCTGATTGGGTACGTGGTTAATAGAGAAGCTACAGGGTCTGATCTGATTGGGAATGTGGCTGACAGAGGAGTTAGAGGTCTGATCTGATTGGGTAGGTGGCTGACAAAAGAACTACAGGGGTTTGATCTGATTGGTTATGTGGTTGACAGATGAGCTACACGGCTCTGATCTGATTGGGTATGTAGCTGACAGAAGAGCTACAGGGGTCTGATCTGATTGGGTATGTGGCTGACAGAGGAGCTGCAGGGCTCTGATCTGATTAGGTATGTGGCTGGCAGAGGAGCTCAAGGGGTCTGATCGGATTGGGTATGTGGCTGACAAAGAAGCTACAGGGGTCTGATCTGATTGGGAATGTGGATAACAGAGCAGCTCAAAGGGTCTATCGATTGGGTATGTGACTGACAGAGGAGCTGCAGGGGTCTGATCTGATTGGGTATGTGGCTGACAGAGGAGCTACAGGGGTCTGATCTGATTTGGTATGTGGCTGACAGAGAAGCTACAGGGGTCTGATCTGATTGGGTATGTGGCTGACAGAGGAGCTACAGGTGTCTGATCTGATTGGGTATGTGGCTAACAGAGGAGCTCAAGGGGTCTTATCGGATTGGGTATGTGACTGAGAGAAGCTACAGGGGTCTGATCGGATTGGGTATGTGGCTGACAGAGGAGCTGAAGGGGTCTGATCTGATTGGGTATGTGGTTGACAGAGGAGCTGTAGGTATCTGATCTTATTGGGTATGTAACTGACAGAAGAGCTACAGGGTCTGATTGGATTGGGTATTTGGCTGAAAGAGGAGCTACATGGGTCTGATCTGATTGGGTACGTGGTTGACAGAGAAACTACAGGGGTATGATCTGATTGGGTATGTGTCTGACAGAGGAGCTGCAGGGGTCTGATCTGATTGGGTATGTGGCTGACAGAGGAGCTACAGGGGTCTGATCTGATTTGGTATGTGACTGACAGAGAAGCTACAGGGGTCTGATCTGATTGGGTATGTGGCTGACAGAGGAGCTACAGGTGTCTGATCTGATTGGGTATGTGGCTAACAGAGGAGCTCAAGGGGTCTTATCGGATTGGGTATGTGACTGAGAGAAGCTACAGGGGTCTGATCTTATTGGGTATGTAACTGACAGAAGAGCTACAGGGTCTGATTGGATTGGGTATTTGGCTGAAAGAGGAGCTACATGGGTCTGATCTGATTGGGTACGTGGTTGACAGAGAAACTACAGGGGTATGATCTGATTGGGTATGTGGCTGACAGAGGAGCTACATGGGTCTGATCTGATTGGGTATGCGGCTGACATAGAAACTGCAGGGGTATGATCTGATTGGGTATGCGGCTGACATAGAAACTGCAGGGGTATGATCTGATTGGGTATGCGGATGACAGAGGAGTTACAGGGGCCTGATCTGATTGGTTATGTGGCTGACAGAGAAACTAAAGGGGTCTCATCTGATATATGGTAAGTGGCTGCTTTTTTTCTTACACCGGAGACCTCATATGTTGAGCCCTTACAACTTTTTTATGCAATTTTTTTTAAATAATTATTTATTAGACAGTGTTATTATGAGTCTAATTGTACTGTATTTTTTATGTGTTTTGTGAAACTTTTTCGTGGATTGTAACAGTTAACCAGAGCTCTGAAGTTGCACTAACCCAATGCTTGTTAGATTTAATTGTGCTGAAGTGTTTATTTTAAACTTGTAATACGCACAATACTTCTGATGTGTGAGCTGCGATATACCCCTTAAAGCTTGTGTGCAACAGTCAGGCGCACCACTCATAATCTAGCCCTCTATTGGGTGATTGCTTTTTTAAAATCAACCAATAGCATTTGCTTTTTTTCCCTAGAATTTGCTGTTTTAAAAACAAAAGGTCCTTTTATTGGATGATTTGAAATTGAATTTGAAATCAACCAACAGAACTGCCAGGACACCCCTATAATTTTATTAGTAAATTTGAATAGTGAACTCAAAGCTATATTTATTTTCAACCCACAGCTCAGAACTCTAAGTGACATGGGTTTTTGGTGCTACACTTGCCAAATTTCTAACTATCAGAGACAGGAATCTGTTCTGATTGGGTATGTGACAGACATAGAAGCTACAAGGGTCTGATCGGATTGGTTATGCGGTTGACAGAGGAGCTACAGGGGTCTGATCTTATTGGGTATGTGGCTTACAGAGGAGGTACAGGGGTCTGATCTGATTGGGTACGTGGTTAATAGAGAAGCTACAGGGGTCTGATCTGATTGGGAATGTGGCTGACAGAGGAGTTAGAGGTCTGATCTGATTGGGTAGGTGGCTGACAAAAGAACTACAGGGGTTTGATCTGATTGGTTATGTGGCTGACAGAGAAGCTACAGGGGTCTGATCTGATTGGGTATGTGACTAACAGAGGAGATCAAGGGGTCTAATCGGAGTGGGTATGTGACTGACAGAGAAGCTACAGGGGTCTGATCTGATTGGGTATGTGGCTGACAGAGGAGCTACAGGTGTCTGATCTGATTGGGTATGTGGCTAACAGAGGAGCTCAAGGGGTCTAATCGGATTGGGTATGTGACTGAGAGAAGCTACAGGGGTCTGATCGGATTGGGTATGTGGCTGACAGAGGAGCTGAAGGGGTCTGATCTGATTGGGTTTGTGGTTGACAGAGGAGCTGAAGGTTTCTGATCTTATTGGGTATGTAACTGACAGAAGAGCTACAGGGTCTGATTGGATTGGGTATTTGGCTGAAAGAGGAGCTACATGGGTCTGATCTGATTGGGTACGTGGTTGACAGAGAAACTACAGGGGTATGATCTGATTGGGTATGTGGCTGACAGAGGAGCTACATGGGTCTGATCTGATTGGGTATGTGGTTGACAGAGAAACTGCAGGGGTTTGATCTGATTGGGTATGTGGCTGACAGAGGAGCTACATGGGTCTGATCTGATTGGGTATGTCGTTGACAGAGAAACTGCAGGGGTATGATCTGATTGTGTATGCGGCTGACATAGAAACTGCAGGGGTATGATCTGATTGGGTATGTGGCTGACAGAGGAGCTAGAGGGGTCTGACCGGATTGGGTATGCGGATGACAGAGGAGCTACATGGGTCTGATCTGATTGGGTATGTGGTTGACAGAGAAACTGCAGGGGTATGATCTGATTGGGTATGCGGCTGACATAGAAACTGCAGGGGTATGATCTGATTGGGTATGCGGATGACAGAGGAGTTACAGGGGCCTGATCTGATTGGTTATGTGGCTGACAGAGAAACTAAAGGGGTCTCATCTGATATATGGTAAGTGGCTGCTTTTTTTCTTACACCGGAGACCTCATATGTTGAGCCCTTACAACTTTTTTATGCAATTTTTTTAAAATAATTTTTTATTAGACAGTGTTATTATGAGTCTAATTGTACTGTATTTTTTATGTGTTTTGTGTAAACTTTTTCGTGGATTGTAACAGTTAACCAGAGCTCTGAAGTTGCACTAACCCAATGCTTGTTAGATTTAATTGTGCTGAAGTGTTTATTTTAAACTCGTAATACGCACAATACTTCTGATGTGTGAGCTGCGATATACCCCTTAAAGCTTGCGTGCAACAGTCAGCGCACCACTCATAATCTAGCCCTCTATTGGGTGATTGATTTTTTTAAAATCAACCAATAGCATTTGCTTTTTTCCTAGAATTTGCTGTTTAAAAACAAAAGGTCCTTTTATTGGCTGATTTGAAATTGAATTTGAATCAACCAACAGAACTGCCAGGACGGCCCCTATAACATGGGGAAACTGGCATTCAAAGCTCAGTGTGCTGTGGTGACAGCATATAGAACGGGAAGAAGAAGAGGAGGACCACTGCCGAGGACCACCCTAAGGACAGCCGCTGAGGACCATCACAGTGGAACCACCACTGCCCTTGTTTAGCTTGTACAAACTGTACTGGGCTAGGTTGGCTCTATATCCTCCCCTTTAGGAACCAGGAGGACCTCACTGGTGAAGAAGTACTACAGAATTATCTCTGCGTCTGTTCAGTTTGCTGGGCAACTGTGAGGTTCCAGTCTGCTTCCTTGCACTTTTTGGTGCTATTCGTTTGTGAGTATTAGTCTTACATATTTTGCTTGTCCCTTGGTATTGTGGTATTAGGCCATTGGGTGCCTCTGTGTTTCTTTTTTCAGACCATCTGTTATCATCAGAATTTTGACCCCCCTACGACAGAGAGCTGACATTTGCAATCATCTGGAGCTATTGTGACTTACAGGATATCATTTAGTTATTGGACATTTATTGCGTTTCCAGTCACAAGGTTATATATATATTTTTTTTCCTCTGGTATTCTGCTGTTTATTTTTAGAGTGTTGTTGTATACATTATTATTGTTCTTATTACATTGTGTTACATTTGTTTTGATTAAGAGCGCCCCCTTGAGGATTGGTATGCTTTCACACACCATATCTATATATTTTGTATTAGCTTTGTTTTAGGCTACTTTAGTTTTCAAATAGGGTTTTTGTGTTTAACTTATTATTTAACTTAAGGGTATTAGGTTAGGGGTCTTGGGGTTTTATAGTTGTTAGGGGTTAATAGAGAAGGGGGGTTATTGCGATGGGGATTGTGGCTGTTTAGGGATTAATATTGAAAGGGTTTTTGTTGCAATGGGGTTGTGCTGGTTTAAGGGTTAAGTAGTGTAGGGGGTATATTGTGATAAGGGTTGTGATGGTTTAAGGGTTAGTAGTGTAGGGGTTTAATTGCGATGGGGGCTATAGCAGTTTAGGAGTTAAGCGTGTAGGGGTTATTGCGATGGGTTTTTGGTGCTTTAGCGGTTAATAGTGCAGGGAGTTTTATTACGATGGGTTGTGATGATTTAGGGGTAAATAGAGTCTTTTTTTTATTGAGATATAAGTTCTGATGTTTTGAATGGGTTATAATTTTAATATTGCGACCGCACTGTAACAAACATGTTCTATATTTATAATATTACAAGTATAACACGTCGAGAACTTATATTGGCAATAAAGAAATAATATTTGAAAATCGCGGCTACTGTCTTCTATGAAATATTTATATCACAAACATAACATTTTCTTCCTAAAAAAAGAAAAAAATCACACCAAAAGCAAAATACACAATTATAGCATTATACGATAATATACATGTATAATATTCCCACAATCCCGTAGCTGCTATAGGTGTATTGTTGATGTCCTAATTTTACTATTGTATTGTAACAAAAGGTTTGAGTTCCTGTTGACACAAGTAAATTGTATTGCCATACAATACCGTGTAAAGGGATCGTTTACATTACACCATCAATGTAGGTGGCAATGCTGATTAATCAAACACTGATTTCAGCCCTTTTGAAAATGTCACCAGCAATCTCCACCCCGCAATGGATCCCTTTTGAATATATCAACACGTTGCTGATACTTTGATCATCGGGGCCTTAGGGTTTGATATTCAAAAGCTCTCTGCTCAGGCGAGATGGACTAATACATCTCGTCGGTACGGAGAGGTCCCTAAAAAAATGTTAGAAACAAATTTTAATTTAAATGATATTTATCTCACTATGTATTATTTAAGATGTGAAGAAGAGACGTCTACATTACAATATAAGGTCTAAAAACCCCCCAACAATTTTGCATGATTTCTCTACATGTTGGCAGGCTTTTGAATATCAGGCCCTTAGAAAGAAATTGAAAATTAACATTTTATAGCTTTTCTCTCCTACCTGCTACTGGGAGTGGGATTTCTTCTGCTGGCTATGTTTACACACCTTTTCGATAGCCTATATTTCAGTATAGAAAGTTTCAGTATAGATAGGAATACCACAGGCAAAATCATCTATTTCAAATGCTGAAATAAAGGTAAATAAAACTATTTGTAAACTATTAATATACTCCAGCAGGTACAATTGACCATTAGGAACAAATTAAAGAAGCGAAAACTGTAGGGTAACTATTACTTTGCATATGCAAAAAATATTTCATATTTTTAATTAGCACTCTTTAAAGTGATGGTAAATCCTAGCGTTTGTGAAACGCTAGGATTTACCATTGGAATAAATAAAGGGGACTTTCAGTCAAGAATTATAAAATATTTTATGCTGAAAGCTCCTTTATTTGTTTGCAGCGTTCGCGGCACTGAGCTGCTAAGGCAGAACATTATTTGGCTGAGAGGTGAAGTTTCCACCTCTTAACCATTAGCATTGAGGGAAATCGGGCTTGGTGCCGACTGGCGCCGGATTTTTCCAAAGGCTATTGGCTAAAAAGGGGAAATGTCACCGCTCAGACAAATAGCAGCTCAGTGTGGTGGATGCTGCAAACAAATAAATGAGCTTTCAGCATGAAGTATTTTATACTTCATGATTAAAAATCCCCTTTTAGTCCCCTCAGAGCAGGCGGACAGGTTATGGAGCAGCGGTCTTTAGACCGCTATTTCATAACTGGTGTTTCTGGCGAGCCTGAATGCTCGCCAGAAACACGGGCCTTCAAGATCCATGCGGAGCTTGATAGATATGCCCCATACAATCATACCCAAGCATATATTTATACGCATCTATGGAGATACCAAAACACATACATGCACACACACTTAAAAACACACAAACAATACATAAACAACATACACATTTTCTTACCTTTAAACATATAAAATATTACACACAGACAGGCATAAAAACATATAGGGGCCGATTTATGAAATGTCGAACGGACATGATTCGCTACATACATGCATACGCTGTCGGCATTTAACATTGCACAAGCATTTTGTGCAATTCCGCCCCCTGCACATTCAGGCCAATCGGCCACTAGCAGGGGTGTCAATCATCCCGATCGTAGAGGTGGAGGACAAATTCGAAGCGGCAGTCTTAAGACTGCTGCTTCTTAAATTCTGTTTCAAGCGAGCCGGAAGGCTCGCACGGAATATGCAGCATCCGCTGCTTGATAAATTGGCCCCATAGGGGTCAATGATTTTCAACAGAAAACCACCACTAAAGTCTACAGGAATCTTTGTTGATAAATCTTTTGATATGTTTTTCTAAAGGACTGTGTTCGACCCTATAATTACTAGAAATGTGCATTCAGGCTTCAGGCAAATACAAATAAGTATGAATTTTGCTGATTCATTAAGTCGTTTGATATAAGAACAGCCGAATAGATTATTGGATGAAACGGTCGAAAAATTGATGATTGCTTGACAAAATCCATTTGTTTATTTGTTCATGCTGTTTGACGGGAAAAAAAAGGTGCAGGAATGGGGGGAGGAGTTATATTGTTTGGTTAATAAGCTCCTTTGTTTGCAATAATGTACAGGGGGTCTTACCATTCATGTGTCGATCCTCCCCTGTCCAATCCTGATATAGTATTACTAATGACTGATGTTAGGGACAGCCGGTCAGGCACTAAATGCTGGATTTTAGTCATACAGGAGTTGTATGTTCTTTTAACATTGAAAAAAAGGTTCTTTTAAATCTTCAAATCCTATAATGTAGGATTTTTGTTAATATTATTTGTTTATATTAGCTGTTTCCATTGGAAATAATAGTAACAAATTCAAATTCAATTTTTGTCTGAACTGAATACCTCCATGGACAAAGTTCAACTGAACCAAATATATGAAAAAATCCAAAATAAATATTTTGGAAAAAACAGCCTGTGCACATGTCTACTAATTACCCACAAACAACCAGAAACAGACACAAGCCTATACTAAATGCTATATTACACACATACATATATATACATTTACATATATACATAATTATATGAATAATACATACATAATAGATCACCTGCTGATAACACCCACTTATAAATACATACATACTGTGTATATGTATATATATATATATATATATATATATATATAAATCATATACTGAAACATACAGACATACACACAAGCATTCACTCACAAACTTATACACACGCAGTTTAAAGACATATGCACATACACACATAGCACATAGACACACATATACGTAACAGCATTTACACATAAACCCAGACTCAAATATGCACACACACACAATTATATATACACATATCTACACCACATATTTAGTCAGAAAGCATGCACGTATACAAAGATGCACAAATTCACATACTTAACCATACATATTCTCACACTCACACACATACAAAAATGTGCTCACGTAGAAACCGTTATACAAAAACACACACATGCATATATGCACATACACAAATGCATGCATACACACATACACACAAGCCACAATACCAAAATGCGCACACACACACCCATGTGAATAAACACACACATAATATACACATGTACACTCACACACATATACAAATGCACACATACACATGTAAACACACATACATAAACACACACATGCACATAAATATACTAATATACATGTACAAATCCCTAAATTCGGAACACCAAAATCCAAACTTATTCTGAAATCCAAACTTTTATTTATAAATGTATTTTTTTTAAATAAAATTATAAAAAAGATAATTTTTCCTACCAGTAAGCATTGAGCAACAATCTTCTCTGCCTGTGTCTTTGGTTTGGTTTTTGTGTTCTAAAACACAAATAATAGTCTATATTTAAAACAACAAGTATTACCTTCATGATTACAGAGCTATACTATTTTAAGGTTTTGAAGACCCTATTTCTTTTGTGGCTGAAAACCTACTTAACTTCTAAGAATAAAACACCCAAACACAGAGAGTTGGGTTAAAGGTTGTTTTTATTATACAACTATAAACTTAACCGTACAGGTAAAGAAACCTGGTGGCAAGCGAAGCCCTAGTATTATAACCCATTCTAAGCTGGTCGGGACCCAGGCTGTTCACATGGCGGAGCCCGGTTACAACGACTAACAGGAACAATATTGTTCATCTGAGATCTTCTGCCAAACCACTCTAGAAGGAGCACCCCCACGCCCTGTCCTGGGGTCGTCGCTCCTCCTCATGGCAGTCACTCGCATAGTCAATAACCTGAGACCAGACCACCTGTCTAGCTAGGATGTGGTCAACGCAAACTCCAACCAGAATGCCTCAGCAGGTCGAGTCATAAAACATGACCCACTAAGGGGAGCAAAAATTAACATTCTGGTATTACTGCCTCTAGTTCAACTAATCATGAGGGCACCAGAATAACTAAGGTACCTTAATGACACCTACAGGTTTGCTTGCTTGCCTTAAATGGGGAGGGAGGGGAACAGGCTTAAAGATGCAGGTAAAAAGAGGCTGAGGCCTTCCAACCCTGAGCACTTATAGTGGTAAGCATTGCCCTCACCTCAATCGCTACATTGTTGCCACACAAGCCAGCTTACTCCCATCAGGGCCTCACTACATACATTCATTCCATTATAAGGCCTTACATTTCCATTCTAAGGGTTCTATGTATACAGAAGTATTAAAGGTAATATAAAATTACCTTTAGGTTACATGTATGAGCTGTATTATGACATGTAAATATTGCCTAAATGACATAATATATTGTTGTTTACACTAGACTCCTCTACCTCTCCAAGCTGTCCTATTTTACAGGTGAAAATATACAAATATTCCAAATCTAAACTATTCTGAAATCCAAACCTTTTCCGGTCCCAAGCTATTTGGCTAAAGGGTTTTCTACCTGTATACACACTCTCATTCACACAAACACACACTCTCACTCAAACAAACACATACAGACAAAAACACACACAGATATACACACATATACAAATGCACACATACACATGTAGACACACAAGCATGAACACACACACACGCATATACAGTATACACATACATGCATATACACAAAAATGCCCATATTCACATATATTCTTCTACCCACATGTACACACATGCAAACACACACACACATATATACACATGCCCTTACACACATATGCACACATACAAACACATACACTCTCACTCACTCATACACAGATGTGTACACACACATGCAGGCACAAATACACAAATACACATACATAAACATATGTACACACAAACACTAAGGGGCCGATTTATTAAACGTCTGTCCGACATGAACCGCTCAGCGGATCATCTCCGACAGACATCGCTGAATGCCGACAGCATACAATGTCGGCATTTAGTATTGCGCAAGCAGTTCTGGTGAACTGCTTTTGAAATGCCGCCCCCCTGCAGATTCACTGCCAATCGGCTGCTAGCAGGGGGTGTCAATCAACCCGATCGTATCTGATCATGTTGATTGCTGTCCGCCGCTTAAGACCGCTGCTTCTTAACTGCTGTTTTCAGTGAGCCTGAAGGTTTACACGGAAACAGGGGGATCAGGGGCCATTCGGCCCTTGATAATTCTGCCCCATACACTCTCCCTCACACATACACAGATGTTCACACATACACACACATGCAAACAGTCATACACAAATACACACAAACACATATACTCTCATTAACACATACACAGTTGTGCATACACACATACACACACATATGTACATACACAAACACATACACTCTCCGTCACACATACACATATGCACACACAAACACATACTGTATACTCTCATTTACACATACACAGATGTACACACACATGCAAACAATCATACACAAATACACATACACACACACATATACATGCACACATACACTCTCACTCACACATACACAGATGTGCTCACACACATGTAAACAATCATACACAAGCACACATAACCACACACACATATACACGCACACATACACTCTCACTCACACATACACAGATGTGCTCACACACATGTAAACAATCATACACAAGCACACATAACCACACACATATACATGCACACATATACTCTCACTCACACATACACAGATGTCCTCACACACACATGTAAACAATCATACACAAATACACACACACACATATAGACGCACACATATACTCTCACTCACACATACACAGATGTGCTCACATACACATGTAAACAATCATACACAAATACACATAACCACACACACATATACACGCACACATATACTCTCACTCACACATACACAGATGTGCTCACACACACATGTAAACAACCATACACAAATACACACACACACACATACACGCACACATACACTCTCACTCACACATACACAGATGTGCTCACACACACATGTAAACAATCATATACAAATACACATAACCACACACACATATACACGCACACATACACTCTCACTCACACATACACAGATGTGCTCACACACATGTAAACAATCATTCACAAACACACATAACCACACACATATACATGCACACATATACTCTCACACATACACAGATGTGTTCACACACACATGTAAACAATCATACACAAGCACACATAACCACACACATATACACGCACACATATACTCTCACTCACACATACACAGATGTGCTCACAGCCTCACACACGCATGTAAACAACCATACACAAATACACACACACACACACATATACACACACACATACACTCTCACTCACACATACACAGATGTGCTCACACACATGTAAACAATCATACACAAATACACACACACACACACACACATTTAGACACAGAACACACTTGTAGGAAGTCTTCAGAATTATTGCACTGCAGTCATTATGCTAATGGTATAAGGAACATCAATTGTCCTTAAGAAAGAGCAGAATAGGCTGAACAGTAAATGCCAGCAGATGAGTGATGAGCTTATTGCAGGGATCCTGGCTCCTTCCTGCCTCCTCTCTACATTATACTGATGAATTTTTATGGCCAAGCCTTTTTTTTCTTCCTTTCAGTAGCTGCACGGCGAGGTTTATGGTTTGCAGTTTTTTTTAGCTGATTGAATGCAACCTGCGCACTTGCAACGTACAAGATTCCTGGTACAGTGCTCCTAGGCTTAACCCCTACTGTGCCAGCACACCTGCAAAACTCTGCACTTGTGCCCTCGGGCAATGAACAGGTTAAATCAATGCAACATGTCTGTAAATATCCTCCCTCTTAGAAATGACTTCATCCTTACAGATTTAGTCATAACATATCTCTTTGTCTGCTGAGCTATTTGATTTCAGAAACAATTCTATGTAATTTAGCCTGTTAGGGTCTCAATATCTGCTGCCTAGGAATAATCCCAGGGAGGTACTGAGTGAGTCACTGCAGTATTTGTCCCTTAATTTAATAAGTCGTCTTGAGACTCCGTTAACTTTGTGAGGCTGGTATATTAGTGCAGTAAAGCAACAAAAATAGCTCTATAACAAAAAGCTAGATTGAATGGGAAGAAAATGATTATACATAAATAAAATTAAATTAAAATAATGGCTTTATAAATATACAGTAACTAGATTACATAATTTGTAGAATTTCCTACGGTTTGTTTTTCTCCACCTGCAGCTCTTTGTTGGTGATGGAATTCAAAAAGTTTTGTATAGTTTCTTATTTTATGAGTTGTCTGAGATTAGGGCGTTGATTTATCATTGTCTGTCCAACATGATACGCTGTAACGTAACATGTCCGACAGACATCGTTGAATGCCGACAGCATACACTGTCTGTTGGCATTTAGCATTGCACAAGCAGTTCTGGTGAACTGCTTGTGCAATGCCGCACCCTGCAGATTCTCTGACAATCGGCCACTAGCAGGGGGTGTCAATCAACCTGATCGTATAGGATTGGGCGGATTGCAGACCGCAGCCTCAGAGGCGGCGGACCTGTTATGGAGCAGTGTTCTGTACATTTTACCTAATGAGGACACTGGGCAGGAAGACAAATCGTGCATGCACGTTCATCTAGAATTTGAAAGCTCTGATGTAAAATGAAAAATAAATCTTTCTTTTTGTGACTAAAAAGCAGAGGGTCTGGAAGCAATGCTCGAGCTGGCATGGATCAAAGTAAACAGTGAATCTGTACTTGTATTCCTTGTATTTACTTGCATTTACAACTATATCATTGGAGTTTGCTTTTGGTGCTACAGCACATGCTCAAGATGCCTCATTGATTTCAATGTGCCATGCGGCAAGATTACTGATTGGATGAGCAGCCTTCATGTCATAAAGAAAAAAAAAAGAAGAATCAGGGAGCAGGCAGAGGGGACAATAATATGTGTTTATTAAAATAAACTCATTTTGGCATAATATAGGTACTAGATACAGTACCAAATAAAGTTTAGATTGTTTTCCATCCACTAGGCACATGAACCCGTTTTGCCCCTGCATGCTTTCCCAATATGCACGATTTAATGCAAATAGCATGTTTAAATGACATTTGGGAGCCGATTTATCATTTGTCTGGCGGACATGATCCGCTGTAGTGATCATGTCCGCCAGACATCGATAAATGCCAACAGCATACTATCAGCTAGATTACGAGTTTTCAGCGCAATAGGGAAATTAACAACCGCCACAAAAGAGGCGTTATTTCACCACCCTATAGCGCTGCTATTACAAGTTTACAAAAAGCAGGCTTGTACGAGTGATATGGTGGCGTTGAGCTCCATACCGCACCCAAATACAAGCGCTGCTTTGATGTGCTGGTGCATGATTTCCCCATAGACATCAAGGGAGGGAGCCGGCAAAAAAGAAGTCTAACACCTGCGATCGCGGAAACAAAAGCTCCGTAATGCAGCCCCATTGATGTCTATGGGGAAAGAAAAAGTTATGTTTAAATCTAACACCCTAACATAAAAACCACATCTAAACACCCCTAATCTGCCGCCCCCAACATCATCGCCACCTACATAATATTATTAACTCCTAATCTGCCGCGCTTAACATCGCCGCCACCTAAATAAAACTATAAACCCCTAATCTGCCACTCCCAATATCGTCAACACCTACATACAGTTATTAACCCCTAATCTGCTGCCCCTAACATCGCCGCCACCTACTTACACTTATTAACCCCTAATCTGCCGCCCCCAATGTCGACGCCACTATACTAAAGTTATTAACCCCTAAACTTCTGGCCTCCAACATCACTAACACTAAATAAATATATTACCCCAAACCTAACCCTAAGCATAACCCTAACGTAACCCTAAGACTAAGAGGACTATTTATCAAATGTCTGTCGGACCTTATCCGACAGACATCACTGAATGCTGGTGCAATGCCGCCCCCTGCAGACTCGCAGCCAGCAGAGGGGTGTCAATCAACCTGATCGCACTCGATCGGGTTTACATTGTGGTGATCTCTGTCCGCCTCATCAGAGCAGGCGGACAGGGTTATGGAGCAGTGAGTTTGAAGACTCGCCAGAAACACGGGCCCTCAAGCTCCATTCGGGGATAAATGGGCCTCTAAGTCTAACCCTAACACCTCCTAACTTAAATATAATTAAAGTAAATCTAAATAAATCTAAATAAAAAACCCCTAGCCTACACTTAACTGTCAATGGCCCTTAAAAGGGCCTTTTGTGGGGCATTGCCCCAAAGAAATCAGCTCTTTTACCTTTAAAAAAAAATACAAACACCCCCCAACAGTAAAACCCACCAACGCACCAACCAACCACCCCCCCCAAATAAAAACCTATCTAAATAAACCTAAGCTAACCATTGCTCTGAAAAGGGCATTTGTATGGGCATTGCCCTTAAAAGGGCATTTAGCTCTTTAACATTGCCCAAACCCTAAGCTAAAAAAAAACTCCCAAAAAACCCTTAAAAAAAACTAAAACTAACCCCCGACGATCCACTTACAGTTATCGAAGTCCGGACAACCATCCTCATCCAGCCGGCAAAGTCCTCATGCAAGCAGCAAGAAGTCTTCATCCAAGAGGACTCTTCGATCTTCATGCATCCGGCAAAGTCCTCATCCAAGTGAGAAGAAGTCTTCATTAAGACGGCATCTTCTATCTTCATCCATCCGGGGTGGAGCGGGTCCATCTTCAAGACATTTGGCGCGGAGCATCCTCTTCTTACAGTCATTGCTGGAAAATGAAGGTTCCCTTTAAGTGATGTCATCCAAGATGGCATCCCTTACATTCCTATTGGCTGAAAGATTTCTATCAGCCAATAGTAATTAAAGGGGAAAAAATCCTATTGGCTGTTGCAATCAGCCAACAGGATTGAGCTTTCATCCTATTGGATGATAGGATTGAGCTCTCGTTGATAATCAAAGTGACCTTCTGGATGAAGACTTCTTGCCGCTTGGATGAGGACTTCGCCGGCTGGATGAGGATGAATGTCTGGACTTTGATAACTGTAAGTGGATCATCTGGTGTTAGTGTTTTTTTGTTAGCTTAGGATTTGGGCAATGTAAAAGAGCTAAATGCCCTTTTAAGGGCAATGCCCATCCAAATGCCCTTTTTTAGGGCAATGGTTAGCTTAGGTTTATTTATTTATTTGGGGCGGGTTGGTTGGTTGGGTGGTGGGTTTTACTATTGGGGGTGTTTGTATTTTTTTTACAGGTAAAAGAGCTGATTTCTTTGGGGCAATGCCCCACACAAGTCCCTTTTAAGGGCCATTGGCAGTTTAGTGTAGGCTAGGGTTTCTTTTTACTTTGGGGGGGCTTTTTTATTTTGAAAGGGCAATTAGATTAGGAGTAATTCATTTTTATTTTTGATAATTTTGTTTTTTATTTTTTGTAATTTAGTGTTTATTTTTTTTGGAAGTTAGAAAATCGTATTTTAATAATTTAATTTGTTTTATTTTATTGTAATATTAGTTTTTAGTGTAAGGCAGGTTAGGTTTTATTTTACAAGTAACTTTGTATTTATTTTAACTAGGTAGTTATTAAATAGTTAATAACTATTTACTATCTAGTCTACCTAGTTAAAATAAATACAAATTTAGCTGTGAAATAAAAATAAAACCTAAGATAGCTACAATATAACTATGAGTTATATTGTAGCTAGCTTAGGTTTTATTTTACAGGTAAGTTTGTACTTAGTTTTAAATAGGAATAATTTAGGTAATAATTGTAAGGTTTATTTAGATTTATTTTAATTATATGTAAGTTAGGGGGTGGTAGGTTTAGGGTTACGTTAGGGTTTGGGTTCTGTTAGGGTTAGGATTAGGGGTTAATATATTTATGTAGAGTTAGTGTTGTGTGAGATCAGAGGTTTAGGGTTAATAATTTATTTTAGTATATTTCGTTGTGGGGGGCTTGCGGTTTAGTGGTTAATAGGTTTATTATAGCAGCGCTGGCGGACAGCAAATTAGGGGTTAATAATCTTTATATAGTGTTTGCGATGCGGGAGGGTGGGAGCGTTTAGGGGTTAATAGGTTTATTATAGTGGTGACAATGTCGGGGAGCGGCGGAAGGGCGATGTCGGGAGCGGCAGATTAGGGGTTAATAGGTAGGGCCTCGGTTTAAGGGTTAATAGGTAGTTTATGGGTGTTAGTGCACTTTTTAACACTTTAGTTATGAGTTTTATGCTACAGCTTTGTAACGTAAAACTCATAACTACTGACTTTAGATGGCGGTACGGATCTTGTCAGTATAGGGTGTACCGCCCACTTTTTAGCCTCCCAGGCAAACTCGTAATACCGGCGCTATGGGAGTTCCATTGAAAAAGGACTTTTTTAAAAGTGCAGTACTGACGTTGCGTGACGGCCAAAAAGGTGTGCGGTACAGCTATACCTACAAGACTTTTTCACTTTAGCTTGTTTCAGTTTAATACAACATTTTTTTGTACGGCATTTTTATATGTACCTCATTTTTATTTAAAAGTAACACTCTATACTATCTAGAAACAAAATACCCAAACAAGTAGAAGGGAGTCATCCCTCATATTAGAGATTATTTTAGAATAGGTAAAAGATTTAATAAAACATTAAAGTGAAATTTAAAAACACTTCATGGGAGAATGTGCCTGAGTTTATAAAAAAACAAGTGTTAAATGAATGAGAAAATTTGATAGATCAATACCCATAATTAAAGATTAATAAAAGTTAATTGGAATAAAAATCAATAAAATTAATATTATTCAATTCTAGTTCAGAGTTTAGTCCCATGAGGTGGAGTGTTTTAAATGTATGTATGAGTGCAGCCTCCTTTTTTAATATTGTATTCTGATAGTTACAACCCTTCCAATTCTTTCTGACTTTGTGGATAGCCCAAAACCTAAAATCCTTTAGATTTGTGTTGTGTACCACTCTAAAGTTACAAATGGTATCTGAATCTCCCTTTTTTATATGCAATACATGTTCGCTTATCGCTCTCTTAGGGTTATGGTGGTTTCAACCAAGTACTGTAAATTACATGAACACTTTATCATATCTATGACCACTCTGTATGTACAGTACATCTAATAATCTCATTTAAAGGGGAATTTTGTCCTGTTTGGGTGGAATAATATTATTTTCTCTTATTACTATAATGGCAGGATCTGCAGCAAAAACAGAAAAAAAACCCACTGCATTGCATTTCCCAAAACAAAACACATTTTTCCATTATTTGCCCTCTGTCTTAAACTCACTAGGAGTTAGAATACTTTTACAATTATTAGCATTTCTGTATATAACTCTAGGTGTATTGGATATTTTATCTCCTAAAATAGAATTGATCCTAATAAAGTGCCAGTGCTTCCTAAAAATTATTTCCATGATGTGTGATTTTTTTTATAGCTTTACCTTTACTATAACTTTAACAGTTTGACAATTTGCACAATGGTGGACTGCCCCCTGACTATCAGACCCCTTAATGAGACATAGAAACGCAAACACTGTCAGATGTCAATGCGGACACGCTGTTATTGCATGCGCATTGGTAGTTATTACTGCAGAAGGCTGTCTGATAGTGTGGTGATAGTGCGCTACGTTTCTTTTTGTCTTTAAGTGCACTTCAGCTCTATGGCATTCCTAGCAACAGTCTGCACAACTTGTCGGCTTAGCGCACACCTTTGCTTCCTGCCATGCTCAACTCCTCAAACTATACTGACTGCCGCAGAGGCGTAACTAGAAACCACAGGGCCCAGGTGAAAGAATCTAAGAAGGCCCCCACCACTCCCCCTACCCCCTCAAAAAAAAGGTGAATTTGATACATATCTTTTTTTTTTTTTTGAACAACAGAAAAAAAATAATGTGAATCAGGATACATGTCTGCAAAAGAAGGTACCCTGTGCCCACAGTCTGTGAGATGGTCTGACCCCCTATTACTATATATAGTGACACTGTTTAACCCACCAGTACTGTATATAGTGAGTTAGTGACACAGTCTGTAATCTGCCGGTGAGATGGGCTGGCCTGACCCTACCCGCCCCAGTACTTTATAGAGTAACCACAGTAGTCTGCGTCATGGTCCAACCCCCGTACTGTATATAGTGGTACTGTATAGTGACACTGCTTACCCCCTCCCCCCATGCTGTAGTAACAAGGTCTGTAATTTGCTGGTTCCACAAACATACACACATACATGCATAAATACAGACACAGTCACATACATACATACACACACATACATGCATAAACACCAATGGGTAAAACAGAAACACTAACCCCTGTAGTCAGAGACACTAGTGAGGCATCATGTCACACTCACATGATATCAGTGCAGGCAGTGGCAGGTCAACATTTTTTTTTTTCTTATTTTTGGAGCTTGGCCCCCTCCCTCAGGGGCCCAGTTGCAGTTGCGACCTCTGTACCCCCTGTAGTTTCAACCCTGGACTGCAGTGTTTAGGACTCACTTTGTTCCTGGTGCACTTTTATTTCTTACTGTTACTCTGTTGCTGAACACTGCTTGTTCCTGGATATGTGCCTGTCTGCTGCCCTCCTCCTGACCTTTTAGACTGTTCACTGACCACTCTAAGCCTGACAATTTGGTACCGCATCTGTCCTCCTGCTTCCTGGCTATAGCCCGTCCCTGACTCCTCTTCAGTTGCCTGACCTGTTGTTTTGCTGTTCTTCTGGTATCTGACCCTCAGTCTGTATGACGACTCTTTTTTGTGTGCCACTCCAAGTACTGATGGCTTCTTGGTGTTCTATGGTATCATTTGCTCTCAGCAATAGCCTCTGAGAGTCAAGTCCCAGTTTCTATTCAGTTAGTTGGGACAGTGTTGTTGCTAAGCCACTTCTCAGTCTCTTGGTCCTTTCCTGGACTGATGTTTACATCTGGCCTAATAGAGCCACTGGGGCATATTTATCAAGGTCTGGCGGACCTGATCCGACATTGAGGATCAGGTCTGCCAGACCTCGCTGAATACGGCGAGCAATATGCTCGCCGTATTCAGCATTGCACCAGCAGTTCACAAGAGCTGCTGGTGCAACGCTGCCCCCTGCAGACTCGCGGCCAATGGGCCGCCAGCAGGGGGGTTGTCAATCAACCCGATCGTACTCGATCGGGTTGTATTGTGGCGATGTCTGTCCGCCTGCTCAGAGCAGGCGGACAGGTAATGGAGCAGCGGTCTTTGTGACCGCTGCTTCATAACTGCTGTTTCTGGCGAGTCTGAACACTCGCCAGAAACAGGGGCCATCAAGCTCCAATCGGAGCTTGATACATATGCCCCCATGTTTGAATGGCCAGTACTCCCTTAACCTGTTTTTGGCCCTGGGGCCCCATCGGTTATCATTCAGTCCCTGCATTTGCAAACCCATTTGGATTTTTTAAATTGCTTCTCTTGGCTTTCTCTACACAATTAATGTTAATGTTACATTTTTATGAACATGCAATGTATTTTTAACACAAAAGAGCAATTCCTGGTTAAATAAAAATCCCAAAATATAGCTTTGCACAATGAAGCTATAAAATATGTACACAACTAACATAATATCATAACAATGTTAATTTATAATTGCCAAAAATATAGTTATTATATACATTCATAATTTATATTAATTGGCTAAGTATAATATCCTGCATTCTAATACTATCATTGATATTGATTTGGTATTATATTTTGCCAGATGTCCTCTTTCTAATAGTTTTTAAATATTTACCTACTCTTATTAGAAAGGGTCCATTGGAAACAAAATCACCCCCGTCTAGTTCACCCTTGTAAAAATATTCCCTCCCACTTTTGTTTCTTCCTGTGTAATCACTCCCCCATACTGCCTAGCCACACCCCCAATCTCCCAATAATGCCAGGGGGTCACCAAACTCCACCCCCAGAACACCAGTGACTCTGCCTCCACCCAACAGGCTTAACCTTGGAAATACCACAAACCAGCCCTTTTGATTTCCTGACTTACATTGATCAGTTTCTGGAACAACAACCACTGACTCCAAGTTCTGGAAAAAAAACATAAATAATCTAGATGTCTTAACTTAATAAAATAGTAGCAGTTGTAATTGCTTGAAATGCCATAAAAAATAAGCCAAAACCTGTCCAAGTTGAATATGAAGTTTATTTTACAATAAACAATAACCGTTTACAATAGGTACCAGTGAAGTTTTAAGCCAGGTCTGAGCTTTTCTGTAAAATAAAAGTTCATTATATTGCCGTTTCATAAGTGCAGACAGAGAGGAAGAATTGGGATTAAGTGTCAACATAAAAGAATATAGCAGCAGAATATTTTTTGCTAGTCAAGTGATGGATGTTCCCTCGTTTACAATATGTTACTACAGAAGTTCCCAGGAGACCCACTAGAAAATATCGAGGGAAACTGTTTATTTCCTACAAACTGAGAATCCTTTGTCCAAGTGAAGATATGACTACACATTCATGCAAAATGTCACATACTGATCTTATAACACAGCAAAATATTTTTTTTTAGTACAAGATAATTTAGGGCTATATTACAAGTGGCGAGCTAACGTTAGCGTGCAATCTTAAAATGTTGTGCCCGAGTTTAACTTGCGTGCACATTATGAGTTGAAAGTAAATGAGACTGCACAAGCACAAACCAAATTTTTGCTTGTCGGGTTAGCTTGACTGAAAACTTTGTGTAAAGGGTTAGGGCTAAAGAAAAAGTTGCATTAAACACAGCATGAATACATAAAAATTAACAGTTACACTCATATATACACTAATTAAAAATTATTCATATAAATATTAAAACAAAAAAATGATAGGGGTTAAAAAGTATATGATATATGGCAAGGTATTTAAATGGAAAGGCCTATAATATTCTATCCACATGTATATATGTGTGTTTACATGTGTATATATGTATAAAGAAAAAATAGAACTGAACTCCGCTCAAAGGTAATATATAAAACTTAGCATTTATTGGCATATGCAACATTAAAAATAAAGATAAGAAACAGCCAAACAGGATGGTGTTGAACGCAGCACAACTGGCTTACGCCTTTCGGCTTACCGCCGTATTCATAGCCTGGCTTGTGAGTTACTCTTACAAACTTAAATCATCATTAAAACACTCATATTGGTTAAGAGTTAGAGGCCTATGTATCAAAGGTCTTGCGGACCTGATCCGACAGTGTGGATCAGGTCCGCAAGACCTCGTTGAATGCGGAGAGCAATACGCTCTCCGTAATTAGCATTGCACCAGCAGCTCACAAGAGCTGCTGGTGCAACGCCGCCTCCTGAAGACTTGCGGCCAATCGTCTGCCAGTAGGGAGGTGTAAATCAACCCGATTGTACTCGATCGGGTTGAATTGTTGCGATTCCTGTCCGCTTGCTCAGAGCAGACGGACAGGGTTATGGAGCAGCGATCTTTAGACCGCTGCTTCATAACTGCTGTTTCTGGCGAGTCTGAAGACTCGCCAGAAACCCGGGCCCACAAGCTTTATACGGAGCTTGATAAATGGGCCTCTTAGAGCTTAACACCACCCTCACCTGTGAATAACAGCTAGTTTATGATGATCTATTAGGACCCGATATGTATATGTCAGTGTTCAATATTGCTAATACACATATTACAATATAATGTCCCTGTATATATGATAAAAAGCATTGTATCTCATTACCTGAAAAACACTAATCCAGAGTGATACAATGACAAGATGACAAAAACACTCACAATGTGGGATAGCTAGAGACAGAACCGAGTAATGTGCTCCTTACAAAATACATAATACATAATATGTCCCTACATGTGTAAAAATAAATATATATATGTATAGTACACCCTAGACATAGTGGACATTGAAAATATGAGATCCTATCTCATCAAGGCTAAAGAAATCATGTACTTAATAATGTGTATGTGATTACAATTTCCATTTTTAAATTTCCATTTTTCCATTTTTAAATTTGTGGACCTGTAAAACTAAGATTTAGAGCACCAGAGACCTACAAACCTCTTACTCCCAAAAATGTATAAGATCATATCGGGAGTTGAGGCCATCCGGTACTCTAGTCTTCAGTTTAAATATCCAACAAGCTTCTCTCTTGGCCAGGAGTCAATATCCCCACCTCTTGTTGGTATTGTACCTCTCTCAATAGTATACAATTTGAACATTTTTAGTTCACAATTATGAATTTCTACAAAGTGGCGTACAAGAGGGGTGGATGCTCTCCCCTGGCCAATAGTGGAGAAGTGTTGCCTAATCCTAGTTTTTATGTCCCTGGACGTGAGTCCTATGTAGTGGACCCTGCATGGTTCACACTAAATCATGTATATGACCTGAGTAGTCATACAATTCATACAGGATTTTATGTCAAATCTTTCTCCTGTTGCAAAAGATGTAAATGTTTTAGTTTTGTCGATGTGTTCACACGGTTTGCACTTTTTGTGGCCGTAGCCATACATCCCTACACTAGTTAGCCATGAGCTGGTACCAGTGGCTTTTTGTTTTAATTGTGTAGGCGAACGTAGGGAACCTAGAGTTGGGCTTTTTCTAGCACTGCATCTAATTCCTTCCTGGACAACTTCTCTCAAGTGGTCATCTGCGGCTAAAATTGGGAAGTGTTTATGTATTATTGAAGATATCTGGGGGAACTGGGTACTGTACCTTGTTACAAAGTTGATACCTTTAAAAATTTGTGTTTTTCTAGTACCTTCCTGTAAAAGAGTTTCCTTTTGTCTGGCCTCAACCTGTTTTCTTGCTTTGGTAATCACTTTATGTGGATAGCCTCTTTCTTTAAATATTTTAGTGAGATCTTCAGCTTGTGTAATAAACTCCTCCCTGTCTGTACAATTCCATTTGAGATGGGTGAATTGCCCCTTGGCTACTGCCGCTGCTGTGTGTCTGGGAAAACAGCTCCTCCCATGCAACAGGGCATTCCCTGAAATAGGCTTCCTATATGTTTTTGCAAGGATCCTACCTGTCGTAGTACCAGTCAAGTTTAGATCCAAATAATTAATGGTATTAGAGTAAATATCAAATGTAAATCTGAGGCCAATCTGATTAGTATTCAGAATGTCCACAAATTTAGGAATATCCCCGCTGGGACCGTTCCATATGAACAGCAGATCGTCTATGAATCTACCATATGATACAATCTGCCCCTTGTAGGGGTTTCTATCTCCAAAGATGTGGAAAAACTCCCACCAACCTAAGAATAGGTTGGCGTAAGATGGGGTGAATTTTGCCCCCATTGCTGTTCCACATCTCTAGAGATAGAAAGTTGGAAGAGGAGGACTGTAGGGATTGCCTGATACAGAGTTTGGCGGTTATGCCATATAAGCATCGAAGGAGCAACAGAGGGCTTGGCCAGAATACATTGGCAGGTGATCATCACCTTACATCCCGCAAATACTAAGGGGTGACACAACACATGAGGCTACTTTGAGGTATGTGCAAGGCAATATAGTCCTACTTGATACTGCAAACACCGGCTATTGTGTGAACATGGTGTTCCAGGGAAACTAATATCCCTGTCACCCCACAGGTATTTTGAATACAGGGGTGCACTACTATAGGTGTTCGTTGCCTCTATCAAGTATCTTCTTTTTGTTCAGGGGTTTTTAAAGACTTGGCTTATAAGACTTTGTACAGGATGTTCACAATACCCAGTCCGGATTTGCTATTACATTTAACATTTTTTTGACACTCCAGTTATATATATATATAACCAACAAAACAAACAAATGAAGAGATGATACCAAAATTATTTTAAATAATACAAAGTGCTAGCTACCTGGTAAATAGAATTGTACACTTAATATGAAAAAGGAAGAAAGAGTTGCACTAAAATAAGATGCAATTCAAAGACCAGGATATAAAGCAAAACACTATATAATTAATGAAATACTATAATAAGTCAAAAATATGTGCAATTTATTAATAAAGTTCTTTTGTATTATAAAGAAATTTGTTATTAATAAATTGCACATATTTTTGACTTATTATAGTATTTCATTAATTATATAGTGTTTTGCTTTATATCCTGGTCTTTGAATTGCATCTTATTTTAGTGCAACCCTTTCTTCCTTTTTCATATTAAGTGTACTATATATATATATATATGGAAAAGAGGAGAGTGTGTGTAACACAAGTATCCTAAATAAATCCACAGAGAAAGACTGTGGAGGGTGCTGAGTGCCAGAGGTAATGAGTAAATATAAATGGGAAAGGAGCACCTTTAGCAGCACTCACTTATAAAGAGTATGGATTGGTAGGGAGTTAGGGAACCCATCATTTAAAATATAAATTTTAATGCTAGAAAAAAATAATAAAAATCCGTAGGAGATGGATAACATAAACAACATATGGGGGGATATTTATCAAGCCGTCAACTGCAAATACGCCGGAATTCCCCAACATAATTGTTGCGAGCTTGATCCGACCTAGTTATCAAAGCCTACAGACCAGCAAAAGTTGAAATTTGTGACGTAACATACGATCCGCCGGTCTCAATCCAATGCAGATCGATGCTTACGTCATTACAGATGTCCCAAATACACATTCGGCTCTATCTGACAATTTTACCCATTTCTCAAATTTCTAACAGGTACGCTCGTGGCTATTCCGGCCCAGCGTACCTGGTTTTCAATCTGCCACCCTGGAGGCCAGGGATGCCATAGAAATCAATGGAAGTCTGAAAGCACCAGATCTTATGTTCGATGCTGCCAGATATCCCATTGATTTATATGGTTGAAAACAAGTAATGTTTACACCTAACACCCTAACATAACCCCAAGTCTAAACACCCCTAATCTGTAGCCCCCGACATTGCTGCCACCTACATAATGTTATTAACCCCTATTCCACCATTCACCGACATTGCCGCAACCTAAATAAAGTTATTAACTCCTATCCCGCCGCTCCCGGACCCCGCCTCTACTAAATAAACATATTAACCCCTAAACCTTTGGCCTCCCACATCACTACCACTAACTAAACCTATTAACTTCTAAACCACCAGCCATCCACATCGCCATAAACTAAATAATGCTATTAACCCCTAAACCTAACAACCCACTAACTTTAAATTAAAATTACAACATCCCTATCTTCAAATAAATTTAAACTTACCTGTAGAATTAAAATAAGCTATTTTTAAAATAATAATTAACCTACCCTAACTATTATCCTACAATTAAATTAAACTAGCAATTAAATTAACTAAATTACATATTATAAAACCCTAACCCTACTCAAATTATTTAAATCTACTACTAAACCTTAATAAAAATAACTAAATTACAAAAAAAAAAATGCTAAGTTTTTTTCATAAAAAACACTAAATTACGAAAACAAACTACATTATCAAAAATAAAAAATAATTACACCTAATCTAAAAAAGCCCCCACAAAATAACCCCTCCTAGCCTACCATAAACTACCAATGGCCCTTAAAAGGGCCTTTTGTGGGGCATTGCCCCAAAGAAATCAGCTCTTTTACCGGTAAAAAAAAATACAAACACCCCCCCAACAGTAAAACCCACCAGCCAACCAACCAACCCCCCCAAATAAAAAAACTATCTAAAATAACCTAAGCTCCCCATTGCCCTGAAAAGGGCATTTGTATGAGTATTGCCCTTAAAAGGGCATTTAGCTCTTTAACATGCCCAGACCCTAATCTAAAAATAAAACCCACCCAAAAAAACCTTAAATAAACCTAACACTAACCCCTGACAATCCACTTACAGTTATTGAAGTCCCGCTTGAAGGATGCATCCAGCCGGCAAGAAGTCTTCATCCGGGCAGCCTCTTCCATCTTCATCCAGCCGGCGAAGTCCTCATCCTCATTTAGTAATTTTTAATAAGGTTTAGTAGTAGATTTAAATAATTTGAGTAAGGTTAGGGTTTTATATTATATAATTTAGTTAATTTAATTGCTAATTTAATTGTAGGATAATAGTTAAGGTAGGTTAATTAATAGTTTAAAATTAGTTTATTTTAATTCTACAGGTAAGTTTAAATTTATTTGAAGATAGGAATGTTGTAATTTTAATTTAAGTTAGCGGGTTGTTAGGTTTAGGGGCTAATAGCTTAATTTAGTTTATGGCAATGAGGGGGGCTGACGGTTTAGGGGTTAATAGGTTTAGTTAGTGGTAGTGATGTGGGAGGCCAGATGTTTAGGGGTTAATACGTTTATTTAGTGGCGGCGGGGTCCGGGAGCAGCGAGATTGGGGTTAATAACTTTATTTAGGTTGCGGCTGGATAGGGGTTAATAACTTTATTTATGTTGCAGCGGGGTCCAGGAGCTGCGGGATAGGGGTTAAACATTTTAGTATAGTGGCAGCGTTTAGTGACAGGGTATAAATAAAGTTGGTAAAAAGCGAATAGATCGATGACTGCTAGTTAACAGCAGTCCGATGCTCATCACCCCGTACTTGGTGAGCGTCTTTTGCAGTCTTTTTTATAAATATGGAGATCGATCGTATTCAGGTCCACGGCCGCAATGTTAGGTGATGTTAGGCGAGCGTATTGGTGCTGGCGAATGCAGCACAGTTGACAGCTTGATAAATATCCCCCATAATGTTTAAAAACTGGACAAATAGACACCTACATATAACAATCAGAAAGTGGTGATACTACTCGTAATTAGATACTGGGATAAAATATACCCCCAATAACATGTAATAATCTATATTGGAGGGGACACGATCCCAAACACATATGGAAGGGGTGAAAACCTCAATGAGGTGTGTCTATACTTGGACCCTGAGAAAATAGCCTAATCCGAGTATGGAACAGTTTTCACACAAACGGGTATGCTAAGCTGAATATTTAGTTACAGCACTAAATCAAAAAGGGACACAGTCCCAAATATATATAGAGAGAGCAGGCCAGTAAAGGATACCTAGAGTCAGACCCAGAATAAACAGCCTAAACCGAGTGTGGAACAAATTTCACACACACAGCAAATACTAATATACCAGTAAGTAATATAATAGGGATATACACCCAAACAGTAATTACATCATTTATTAGTATAGCTATAAGGCTAAATTAGTAAATGTATGTGGAACATATTTCACACATAGAGATTGTATATTGAAGGTGCCTGTCGCCTGATGTACATTTCGCCATAGCTTTTTCAAAGGCGAACAGGATGTAGGGTTACCTACCCTTAAATAACCTATAGTAGCCAATCAAAATGGGGTATAGTATATACGCCCATGTCTTAACCTATCAGACAAGATTATGAACCAATTGGTTCATCTGGTCACGTGACCGCATCACATGATTGTAGAGGATAACATCTATTAGGGGGCGTTGATCTCATGTGAATCGTTACATAGTAAACACGGAAATGTAAGTAACAATTGTATGACAGAATTAAGGTTCTGTTCATTTTATAAATATATGTTTAACCGTAAAGAAATACAGATTTTCCCAAAAGGTATGAAAAAGCTGACTGACTTCGCCAATGTTATATACTGTCTTCAATGTGACTGCAACATATACTATGTGGGGATCACAACAAGAGAAATAAGCACCCGGCTGGGTGAACACGATAATAATATAAAAAATAGCACTGAGGATAACAACAAAGGGAAAACCTTAACATCGGTAGCCAGACATTTTCTAAAACACCATAATGCTAAACCGTCAGTGAAACAGGAATACTGGGTGGCAATATTGAGTTAATGTTATTACAATCTGAAAGCCGATGGATATTTTGGCTCAACTCTATGACACCCAACAGCATGAATGAAAATAATGGTTTTGGTGTTTTCCTATAAAAAAAGCACAATTCTGTTTCGATACGTTTAATTTGTTGATACCACCAACATCATACTCCCTATACATCATTATTTATCCCCACCTTCTTAGGTTACACCGATATGTCTGGATCTGTATATATGTATACACTTGATAAACAATCTGTATTTCTATTGATAACAAGAGAACTGTGTGTGTATAATATTTTAGAACTACAGCTGGAATGTATTTTTTGTATTTTTTCAATATTTGATATGGTCCTGGATATACTTTCTGTGTAACATTACATCATTGTTATTTTGTCTAGGCATCTGCAAAATAAAACTAGCTATTTGCTATAACTATATATGTGTGGCGGTGATGGATATCATATCGTGTGGATTCGTTTGCAATATCTTTTTCCCCATTCACCCTTTGATCTTTTACAAATGATATTAGGATGGGTGTGTACCTTTTGTGCATTCCCCTCCCCATCTGTCTAACATTGTATGTATCAGCAAGATGGGCGTGCACTCCCTATGCATTCCCCTCCTTATTGGCCCGACATGGTATGTGTCAGTAACGCATTCATTTTTAACACTGGCTAATCCAATGGGGTAGTCATTATAAGTTACATACGGCATTTAAACACTACCTATATCAGAACATCGACACCATGTACCTTATGCGTACCAGTTAATGTTGATATACAAGGTCATAGACGGGTGTGGTTAAACTCTTTCTGTGAAACTCGTACAGGACATACAGACCTTCCTGTCTTAACCAATGGTATTGGGAAAGGCATACACTTGAAGTGATCTCCCTCCCCTTCTGACCTTATGTTACACTTTGGATAAAATTAAACTGCTCTCTTGTTAAGGATAACGTTAAGACTAATGGGATGCCGCATTTTGAAATACAAATAAATCCTGGTTCGATGCAATCATGTAAATACATGGCTAAAAACCGTTATGTTTTACGGTCTTATCACAATAGAATATACACGTTGCTTTGTGGTATGGGATCGCATTTAGGTATTGTTTATATTAACTATGGGTTAAAATTATAGAGACCACACACAATTATAGCTTTTATTACACACAGTGGGATCATTAAACTTTTGGCAACAACTTAATACTGTCATACAATTGTTACTGATATTTCAGTGTTTACTATGTAACAATTCACACACAATTAACGCCACCTAATAGATGTCATCCTCTACAACAGTGCTTTCCAAACTGTGTGTCATGACACATTAGTGTGTCGGCGGCAGTGTGTAGGTGTGTCCCTGCTTCAGCACACATTTTTTTTAATTTAAAATTCTTTTTAATTTTTCTTTTGGTTTCCGACTTTCTTCCTGACTACTACGAATATCACGTGGTTGACACTTGATTGATACCTAGTGGGTCAAAGATCATCTTAACCTATTGGCCCAGCTTAGCAGGAACTGAAACTATTCCTATTGGCGGCACATTGGCTCCTAACTGCACGTGTAGTCTTCTCAATCGGCTTGTGACAGCACTTGTAGTCAGTGAGTGGGACAGCAGTGTGTTTGCAGCGTGGGCAGTAGTCAGTCGGACTCGCAGAGCTCTGAGGGCAGTAGCTTTAACGCTGAGCTGAAGTCAGAAGTCAAAGTGTTTTTAATTTTTTGCAGCTAGCTCCCAGTAGTGCATTGCTGCTCCTGCTCTTGATATATGGATAGGAAGTGGAAGCTTAAAAATGCTTGCTGATGAAATGCGAATGTCTTTTTCTAATATTCCACTAAATATTCAGAAACTGGCTATTGGTGTTACTAATACATACTGTTACTTGTATATACATTTCGTTATTATATAATTTATGTATGTGTCCGTATATCTTAAAACAAGTTAGTTTAACCTCCTGTTTGCTAGTACAACTGAATTACTGTGTCGCGAAATTATGTAAGTCTAAAAAGTGTGTCACCAACATGAAAAGTTTGGAAAGCTCTGCTCTACAATCATGTGATGCGGTCACGTGACCAGATGAACCAATTGGTTCATCATCTCGTCTGATAGGTTAAGACATGGGCGTATATACTATACCCCATTTTGATTGGCTACTATAGGCTATTTAAGGGTAGGTAACCCTACATCCTGTTCGCCTTTGAAAAAGCTACGGCGAAATGTACATGACAGGCACCTTCAATATACAATCTCTATGTGTGAAATATGTTCCACATACATTTACTAATTTAGCCTAATAGCTATACTAATAAATGATGTAATTACTGTTTGGGTGTATATCCCTGTTATATTACTTACTGGTATATTAGTATTTGCTGTGTGTGTGAAATTTGTTCCACACTCGGTTTAGGCTGCTTATTCTGGGTCTGACTCTAGGTATCCTTTACTGGCCTGCTCTCTCTATATGTATTTGGGACTGTGTCTTTTTTTGATTTAGTGCTGTAACTAAATATACAGCTGAGCATACCCGTTTGTGTGAAAATTGTTCCACACTCAGATTAGGCTATTTACTCAGGGTCCAAGTATAGGCACCCCCATTGAGGTTTTCACCCCTCCCATATGTGTTTGGGATAGTGTCCCCTCCAATATAGATTATTACATGTTATTGGGGGTGGCTATATTTTATCCCAGTATCTAATTACGAGTAGTATCACCACTTTCTGATTGTTATATGTAGGTGTCTATTTGGGCCGTTTTTAAACATTATATGTTGTTTATGTTATCCGTCTTCTACAAATTTTTATTATTTTTTCTAGCATTAAAAGTTATATTTTAAATGATCGGGGTTCCTACCACTCAATACTCTCTATAAGCTAGTGCTGCAAACGGTGTTTCTTTCCCATTTCTATTTACACACACACTCACACTCACACACACACACACACATATATATATACCTCAAAACAATAAAATTCATTTTTATTTAATTTTAATATTTAATTATGTGTTTACCTATTTAGCACTCCTGCTCGAGTGTAAACTTTGCTAGAAGTAATCTTTTTGTGCGTGTGGGTTAACGCGCATATTACAAGTTGAAAGTAAAAGTTTTGAGTGTGCGCAAAACCCGGCATGCTCTAACTTCAGGACTTTGGATATTGCGACCAAGCTAACGCATTCACCATATCATATAGGGTCAATTTGCTTGATGCCCCTTGTTTCCGGCGAGCCTTCAGAAAACTTCTGCTCCATAACTTGTCCACCTGCTCTGAGGCAGCGGACAGAAATCAACCCAATCGAATATGATCGGGTTGATTGACACCTTCTGCTAGCGGCCGATTGGCCGCAAATTACTCAGGGGGCGGCATTGCATCAGCAGTTCACAAGAACTGCTGGTGCAACGATAAACGCTGACAGCGTATGCTGTCTGCATTTATCAATGTGCAGAGGACATGATACGCTACATCCTATCATGGCCGTCCTTACTATAATAAATATACCCCATAGACTTCAAAGGAGAGAGTAGAAGAAAAAACCTAACACACTCACCTGACAGGATTTATTAATATTTCACATTCCAATGTTCTGCACATACAGGAATGTGTTATTTGTATTCTAAATACACTAAATATTTCTGTGTACACATATAATTGTATATCTATTTCTATAGATATATAGGGATAGATATATATTTTTACATTAACATAATCACACACACACACATATATATATTTAATAATAATTTTTTTCTTCTTTGTGAAGAACATAAGAATGTAAAATATGTGTAACGCACTTCGGATTTCGCAATGTAGGTCTAATGCTGTGTCGGATTAGCGCACATGAAAAAAGTTATCTTAGGGCACGTTATGGAAATATTAAATATAAAATATTAAATTGTATGTATAAATATATATATATTATTTTCCCCCCTATGGATTATTTAGAATTTGTTTACATACATTACTGGTCCTGGAAGCAATCAGCTGTTTAAACCTGCAAAGATTTTCCTTTTGCAAGACTGGACTTGCAGTGGATCCTGAGCTGTCAGTGAAGCGGTTTATGGCCAGGATATCTCTGATGTGCCGGTTTTTACCTGCAATCTTGTAAGTGCAATATAGCACACTGTGTTTTAATATATTTTGTTTTACTTCCTTGAATCTGGGTTGCGCTTGTGTTTTTTCCCCAGAGTTTGTTCCATTTGATGAAACAGCAGCAACTTGTTTCCTAATGCAAGCAGCACCCAGGGATAAGTCCATTGGATAATATTGTTATTGGAAAATACTGCAATTGATCAGACATATCTATTAGCAAGCTACTTTTGGATATCATTCTCTCAGAATTGGAGCTTTCCTTAAAGCATTATACCACATTGGTGACTATGGGGCCCATTTATCAAGCTCCGTACAGAGCTTGATGCCCCGTGTTTCTGGCGAGTCTTCAGACTCGCCAGAAACAGCAGTTATGAAGCAGCGGTCACAAAGACCACTGCTCCATAACCTGTCCGGCTGCTCTGAGCAGGCGTGCGGACATCGCCGGAAATCAACCCGAACGAGTACGATCGGGTTGATTGACACCCCCTGCTGGCGGCCGATTGGCCGCGAGTCTGCAGGGGGCGGCGTTGCACTAGCAGCTCTTGTGAGCTGCTGGTGCAATGCTGAATACGGCGAGCGTATTGCAGTATGTGAAAATGTTAATGTAAAATGTATACCTATATATCTAGGATCAAATATATTGGTATTGCTTTACACAGATATCTATACAGATATATATATACTGAATCTCACAAAAGTGAGTACACCCCTCACATTTTTGTAAATATTTTATTATATCTTTTCATGTGACAACACTGAAGAAATGACACGTTGCTACAATGTAAAGTAGTGAGTGTACAGCCTGTATTGCGGTGTAAATCTGCTGTCCCCTCAAAATAACTCAACACACAGCCATTAATGTCTAAACCATTGGCAACAAAAGTGAGTACACCCCTAAGTAGAAATGTCCAAATTGGGCCCAATTAGCCATTTTCCCTCCCCGGTGTCATGTGACTCGTTAGTGTTACAAAGTGTCAGGTGTGAATCGAGAGCAGGTGTGTTACATTTGGTGTTATCGCTCTCATACTCTCTCATACTGGTCACTGGAAGTTCAACATGGCCCCTCATGGCAAAGAACTCTCTGAGGATCTGAAAAACAGAATTGTTGCTCTACATAAAGAGGGCCTAGGCTATAAGAAGATTGCCAAGACCCTGAAACTAAGCTGCAGCACGGTGGACAAGACTATACAGCAGTTTTACAGGACAGGTTCCACTCAGAACATGCCTCACCATGGTTGACCAAAGAAGTTTAGTGCACATGCTCAGCATCATATCCAGAGGTTGTTGTATTTGGGAAATAGACGTATGAGTGCTGCCAGCATTGCTGCAGAAGTTGGAGAGGTGGGGGGGTCAGCCTGTCAGTGCTCAGACCATACGCCGCACACTGCATCAAATTGGTCTGCATGGCTGTCATCCCAGAAGGAAGCCTCTTCTAAACATGATGCACAAGAAAGCCTGCAAACAGCTGAAGACAAGCAGACTCAGGACATGGATTACTGGAACCATGTCCTGTGGTTCAATGAGACCAAGATAAACTTATTTGGTTCAGATGGTGTCAAGCGTGTGTGGCGGCAACAAGGGGAGAAGTAAAAAGACAAGTGTGTCTTGCCTACAGTCAAGCATGTTGGTGGGAGTGTCATGGTCTGGGCCTGCATGAGTGCTGCCGGCACTGGGGAGCTACAGTTCATTGAGGGAACCATGAATGCCAACATGTACTGGGACATACAGAAGCAGAGCATGATCCTCTCTACCAATAGGCAGTATTCCAACATGATAAACCACTGCCTTGCTAAAGAAGCTGAGGGTAAAGGTGATTGACTGGCCAAGCATGTCTCCAGACCTAAATCCTATTGAGCATCTGTGGGGCATCATCAAACAGAAGGTGGGGAAGTGCTCCGTGATGTCATCATGGAGGAGTGGAAGAGGACTCCAGTGGCAACCTGTGAAGCTCTGGTGAACCCCTAATCTGCCGACCGCCACCTACGTTATCCTTATGTACCCCTAATCTGCTGCCCCTAACACCGCCGACCCCTATATTATATTTATTAACCCCTAATCTGCCCCCCACAACGTCGCCGCCAGCTACCTACACTTATTAACCCCTAATCTGCCGACCGCAAAGAGCCGCCACCTACATTATAGCTATGTACCCCTAATCTGCTGCCCCTATATTATATTTATTAACCCCTAATCTGCCCTCCCTAACATCGCCGACACCTAACTTCAATTATTAACCCCTAATCTGCCGACCGAATCTCGCCGCTATTCTAATAAATTTATTAACCCCTAAAGCTAAGTCTAACCCTAACACTAACACCCCCCTAAGTTAAATATAAAAACTAAATACTTACCTGTAAAATAAACCCTAATATAGCTACAATATAAATCATAATTATATTATAGCTATTTTAGGATTTATATTTATTTTACAGGTAACTTTGTATTTATTTTAACCAGGTACAATAGCTATTAAATAGTTAAGAACTATTTAATAGCTAAAATAGTTAAAATAATTAAAAAATTACCTGTAAAATAAATCCTAACCTAAGTTACAATTAAACCTAACACTACACGATCAATAAATAAATTAAATAAAATACCTACAATTACCTACAATTAAACCTAACACTACACTATCAATACATTAATTAAATACAATACCTACAAATAACTACAATGAAATAAACTAACTAAAGTACAAAAAATAAAAAAGAACTAAGTTACAAAAAATAAAAAAATATTTACAAACATAAGAAAAATATTACAACAATTTTAAACTAATTACACCTACTCTAAGCCCCCTAATAAAAATAACAAAGCCCCCCAAAATAAAAAATGCCCTACCCTATTCTAAATTACAAAAGTTCAAAGCTCTTTTACCTTACCAGCCCTGAACAGGGCCCTTTGCGGGGCATGCCCCAAGAAATTCAGCTCTTTTTCCTGTAAAAAAACACATACAATACCCCCCCCCAACATTACAACCCACCACCCACATACCCCTAATCTAACCCAAACCCCCCTTAAATAAACCTAACACTAAGGTGTACCTGGTTAAAATAAATACAAAGTTACCTGTAAAATAAATATAAATCCTAAAATAGCTATAATATAAATATAATTTATATTGTAGCTATATTAGGATTTATTTTACAGGTAAGTATTTAGCTTTAAATAGGAATAATTTATTTAATAAGAGTTAATTAATTTCGTTAGATGTAAATTATATTTAACTTAGGGGGGTGTTAGTGTTAGGGTTAGACTTAGCTTTAGGGGTTAATACATTTATTAGAATAGCGGTGAGCTCCAGTCGGCAGGGGGTTAATGTTTGAAGTTAGGTGTCAGCGATGTTAGGGAGGGCAGATTAGGGGTTAATACTATTTATTATAGGGTTAGTGAGGCGGATTAGGGGTTAATAACTTTATAATAATAGCGGTGCGGTCCGCTCGGCAGATTAGGGGTTAATAAGTGTAGGCAGGTGGAGGCGACGTTGTGGGGGGCAGATTAGGGGTTAATAAATATAATATAGGGGTCGGCGGTGTTAGGGGCAGCAGATTAGGGGTACATAGGGATAATGTAAGTAGCGGCGGTTTACGGAGCGGCAGATTAGGGGTTAAAAATAATATACAGGGGTTAGCGATAGCGGGGGCGGCAAAATAGGGGTTAATAAGTGTAAGGTTAGGGGTGTTTAGACTCGGGGTACATGTTAGGGTGTTAGGTGCAGACGTAGGAAGTGTTTCCCCATAGACAACAATGGGGCTGCGTTAGGAGCTGAACGCGGCTTTTTTGCAGGTGTTAGGTTTTTTTTCAGCTCAAACAGCCCCATTGTTTTCTATGGGGGAATCGTGCATGAGCACGTTTTTGAGGCTGGCCGCGTCCGTAAGCAACGCTGGTATCGAGAGTTGCAGTGGCGTTAAATATGCTGTACGCTCCTTTTTTGGAGCCTAACGCAGCCATTCTGTGGACTCTCAATACCAGAGTTATTTTAAAGGTGCGGCCAGAAAAAAGCCAGCGTTACCGACAAAACTCTAAATCTAGCCGTTAGGGTTTATTTAATAGATAAGTATTTAGTTTTGAATAGGAATTATATAGGTATTAATAGTAATTTTTAGGAGTTAATAACTTTAGTATAGTGGAAGCAATTTTGGGGGCAGCAGATTAGGGGTTAATAACAGTAAAGTAGGTTGCGACAATGTTAGGGACAGCAGATTAGGGGTTAATAATAGTAGGTTGCGACAATGTTAGGGACAGCAGATTAGGGGTTAATAATATTTAACTAGTGTTTGTGATGCAGGAGTATGGCTGTTTAGGGGTTAATATGTTTATTATAGTAGCGGTGATGTCGGGAGCGGCAGATTAGGGGTTAATAATTTTATTTTAGTGTTTGCGATGGGGAGGGCCTCGGTTTAGGGGTTAATAGGTAGTTTATGGGTGTTAGTGTACTTTTTAGCACTTTAGTTATGGGTTTTATGCTACAGCGTTGTACATAAAAGCCATAACTACTGACTTTCAGTTTGCTGTACGGATCTTGACGGTATAGGCTGTACCGCTCACTTTTTGGCCAGAAAGGCAAACTCGTAATACCGGCGCTGTGGAAGTCCCATTGAAAAAGGACTTTTTGAAAGTTGCGGTAGTTACGTTGCGTTACTGCCAAAAAAGTGTGCAGTACAGATATACCTGCAAGACTCGTAATACCAGCGGTAGTGAAAAAGAGCCATAACGCTGCTTTTTCACTCATAACGCAAAACTCATAAACTAGCCGTCTGTTAGGAAGATATCTTGCAAACAGGTGGATGTTTGAAATTTAAATCACAAAATAAAAAGCCCTATTTTTTCAAATTAAAAGAGTGCTGAATTCCCTTACTATTAGATATAAAGAAGATTATCAGTTTTATCCATATCTTTCTTTCAAGGTCTTATTCGTAATTATTCTAAGGGTCTGCACCAGTATTTTCCTTTACCGGGAATTTACCTTAGGGGCTTTTTCAATATGATATAAAAAGATTATAGGTCTCTTCCCAAAATTCAATAATGTCTCTCTCTCTCTCTCACTCTCTCTCTCTCTCTCTCTCTCTCTCTATATATATATATATATATATATATACACGTTGATTGGGGTAGCCGTGTTAGTCCAGAGATTTAGATATCAAAATAACAAGAGTATTGTATTGAGCAATGATACTTTTTTATTGGACTAACTATACATTTATAAGATGACATGCTGTCGGAAGAGTGTCTTCCTTTTTCAAGTCTGAAGCAATACTGACCAATTTGATGGAATTTACAGATTATATCTTAAAACACAGAAATTGACTTTTCTAGAGACTGTGTCAGCTTCCTTGATACAACAATATCCATCACAAAAGGCAAACTACACTCATCTGTATACAGGAAACCAACAGATAGATGCAGCTACCTCCACAGCTCCAGCTCCCACCCCAATCACATTAAAAAATCCATAATCTACAGTCAGGCCACCAGATATCACAGAATTTGCTCAGACACCAAGCACCGTGACAAACACCTCCTCACACTGTCCCAGTCATTCAGGGAAAAAGGTTACAAAACAAGGGTTATAAATAAACAAATGAACTCTGCCCTTAATACCCCACTTGAACACTTGCTACAATACAGGGAGAAAAAAAACATATTGCGTATCCCACTAGTTGTCAAATATAACCCTGCTGTAGAAGGAATACGAAAAAATCATAAAAGGCTTACAGCCACTACTCTTAGAGGATTCCACACTCAAAAAATCTTTCCAAAACCCCCTATCGTGGCACTCAGACAACCACTCAACCTAAAATAGAAACTGGTCCACAGAAAGCTACCCTTTGATAAAAGAACACCCAGAATGGAACCAAGCTCTGCAACAAAGCTCTCTGCAAACTATGTCAACACATTTGTGAAAGCAGCACAGCTAATCACAAGAGCAAATCCTATAACATTAAAGGGGCATATTCATGTATATCTGCAAATGTGGTATACATGATACATTGCACTGCATGTGAAGTGGAATGTTATATTGGAGAAATAAGCCAAAAACTGCACCTTTGGATGAACTTACACAGACACTCAATCAAAAACCACTGTGAAACAAAATACTGTACCCCTGTTGGTCACCATTTCACCCAACCTTACTCCATCCAAAACTTCAAATCAAGATTCTCAGAGGCAACTTCAAAAACACCATGGAAAGAAAAACTTTTGAAATAAAAATGATAATGCACTTCAACTTGCTAAATTCTGGACTAAATGTGGACTTTGGTTTCTTATCCCATTATCAAAATTTTTTGTAATGTACTTTCATATACTGTAGTCAATTACATTGTATATTCTACACTCTCTATGCATAGGTACGCAGGTAAGCCTATGTCCACACTTTTGTCATTATTATTATTCCCCTTTTTTTTCTCCTTTCTCCTTTTTTGACTATCTTATATTCCCCTGTATACCTAATTTCCCATCTTTATTCATATGGATTCAATGTTGATATATAATTTTATGTCATTATATGTTTTGTGTATTACCATATATTTCCCCTGCCTCTATATTTTACTGACACTATCTGCCTGTCTCCTAAACCCCCATCATGATTTTTACGAGACCCCTCCTCCCCCTGCATTCAGACCTCTGTAACCTTTTGTCTTTTTAGCCTGATTTTTAAGATATAATCTGTAAATTCCATCAAATTGGTCAGTATTGCTTCAGACATGAAAAAGGAAGTCACTCTTCCGAAAGCTTGTCACCTTATAAATGTATAGTTAGTCCAATAAAAAAGTATAATTGCTCAATGCAATACTCTTGTTATTTTGATATATATATATATATATATATATATATATATATATATATATATATATATATATATATATATATACAGTATCTCACAAAAGTGAGTACACTCCTCACATTTTTGTAAATATTTTATTATATATTTTCATGTGACAACACTGAAGAAATGACACTGCTACAATGTAAAGTAGTGAGTGTACAGCCTGTATAACAGTATAAATTTGCTGTCCCCTCAAAAAAACTCAACACACAGCCATTAATGTCTAAACCGTTGGCAACAAAAGTGAGTACACCCCTAATTAGCCATTTTCCCTCCCCGGTGTCATGTGACTCGTTAGTGTTACAAGGTCTCAGGTGTGAATGGGGAGCAGGTGTGTTAACTTTGGTGTTATCAATCTCACACTCTCTCATACTGGTCACTGGAAGTTCAACGTGGCACCTCATGGCAAAGAACTCTGAGGATCTGAAAAAAGAATTGTTGCTCTACATAAAGATGGCCTAGGCTAAAAGAAGATTGCCAAGACCCTGAAACTGAGCTGCAGCACGGTGGGCAAGACCACACAGCGGTTTCACAGGACAGGTTCCATTCAGAACAGGCCTCGCCATGGTCGACCAAAGATGTTGAGTGCACATGCTCAGCATCATATCCAAAGGTTGTCTTTGGGAAATAGACGTATTAGTGCTGTCAGCATTACTGCAGAGTTTGAAGGGGTGGGGGGTCAGCCTGTCAGTGCTCAGACTATACGCCGCAAACTGCATCTAATTGGTCTGCATGGCTGTCGTCCCAGAAGGAAGCCTCTTCTAAAGATTATGCACAAGAAAGCCTGCAAACAGTTTGCTGAAGACAAGCAGACTAAGAACATGGATTACTGGAACCATTTCCTGTGGTCCGATGAGACCAAGATAAATTTATTTGGTTCAGATGGTGTCAAGCATGTGTGGCAGTAACCAGGTGAGGAGTACAAAGGCAAGTGTGTCTTGCCTACAGTCAAGCATGGTGGTGGGAGTGTCATGATCTGGACCTGCATGAGTGCTGCCAGCACTGGGGTGCTGCAGTTCATTGAGGGAACCATGAATGCCAACATGTACTGTGACATAATGAAGCAGAGAATGATCCCCTCCCTTTGGAGACTGGGTGCAGGGCAGTATTCCAACATGATAATGACCCCAAACACACCTCCAAGATGACCACTGCCTTGCTCAAAAAAGCTGAGGGTAGAGGTGATGGACTGGCCAAGCATGTCTCCAGACCTAAACCCTATTAAGCATCTTTGGGGCATCCTCAAACAGAAGGTAGGGGAGCGCATGGTCTATAACATCCACCAGCTCTGTGATGTCGTCATAGAGGAGTGGAAGAGGACTCCAGTGGCAACCTGTGAAGCTCTGGTGAACTCCAGGGTTAAGGCAGTGCTGGAAAATAATGGTGGCCGCACAAAATATTGACACTTTGGGCCCAATTTGGACATTTCCACTTAGGGGTGTACTCACTTTTGTTGCCAACATTTTAGACATTAATGGCTGTGTGTTGAGTTATTTTGAGGGGACAGCAAATTTACACTGTTATAAAGGCTGAACACTCACTACTTTACATTGTACAAAAGTGTAATTTCTTCAGTGTTGTCACATGAAAAGATATAATAAAATATTTACAAAAATTTGAGGGGTGTACTCACTTTTGTAAGATACTGTGTATCTTACAAAGTTGGTGCGTGCAGCGGGTGCCGCGTCAAAGCTCCTCCTGATAGTGACGTCAAGAAAGGACGGCCAGGTAAAAAGTAATATTTACAAACTCAGAAGGTGGTACCTCATAAGTCGTCACTGCTGGTAACGAAGCTGGGTGCTTAAGCAGGTTCCAATCCTCAGGGCAGGCTCAGCCAGGAATTCATAAGAGAAAGGAAAATGAGGAGTCACTGGAACAGGTAACCAAGTAGTTTGATTCAAGCATTCAATGTGGAGCACAAACCAGTGAACAAGTCTAGTAGTTACAGATCTGACGCATTTCGCACATGCTCAATGCGCTTCATCATCATATAAAAATATCTATTTAGCAATAAATACAAAATTTTCTTCTATGCGAAGAACATTGGAATATAAAATATTCATAGCTACCTTCCGTTTAGCACATCTTGTCTAATCCATGTCCGGTTAGAACCTGAGTAATGTGTTAGGTTTTTTCAGTTTGCAAGCTCTCTTAAAGTCTATGCATACAGAAAGAGAAGCGCTCTACCAGGAACAAAATTCATAAGGAGCACTTTCCTGAAGTACATCAGTCTGATCCCGCCTATTAAGGTCAGTCCAGTGCCGAAATGCCAAGCAATCCTCCTCTGAACACAGAACATGACAACCCCAGATTATCATTTTGGCCTTCATTGGGCCTCATCAGTGAGGTTCAGCCACATTCCTCTAAGCACATTGGCCACGGAGTCTACATTTGGTTTCCACCATCACCATTAGGGTGCTGCTGGAGCAGGCGGACAGGGTTATGGAGCAACGGTCTTTAGACCGCTGCTTCATAACTGCATTTTCTGGCGAGTCTGTAGACTCGCCAGAAACACGGGCCCACAAGCTCCATACGGAGCTTGATAAATGGGCCTCCTAGAGTGCAAGAAGAGATCAACTGATATTTAGAGTGCATGCAGGAGAAGAGTAGCTGACATGTAGAGGGCATGGAAAGTTTAGCTGGGATGAGAAAATATAGAATGCAATGAGAGATCAGCAGGCTTCTAAGTTGCAGGAAGTTTCAGTTGCAGGTCACAAGTAAGCAGCTGGGTTCTAGAATGCAGAAATAGATCCGCTGGCCTCTAGAATGTAAGGGGAGAGATCAGTTAGCATCTAGTGTGCAGGAAGAGATCAGCTGGTCTCTAGAGACCAATGATAAATCACCCGGCATATGGATAGAATATAGAAATCCCCTGGCACCTAGAGTGTAGGGTGAGTTTAGTTGCAGAAATAAATCAACTGGTGTGTAGAGCACAAGGAGAGATAATTTAGCATCTAGATTGTAGAGTCATGGGGTCTGGTCTGAGTCTTGATAATGACAACAATTACCAGTAATCACTGGTTATCTAGCTGGCAACCCTAGTTGTTATAGTTTTCATGTAGTGCATCCATAAAACCTTTTCCTTATCACTTTGTGTCAGTATATGAGTACAGTTTTATAACAACCTATTACAATCAGGAATGAACATTCAGCAGTTTAAGGGAATAAAAGTGCAAAAAGAACATGTCTGTGTGTGTTAGTGCATTTTACTATGTCACCTGTAGCTGCAATACTTACCTTAACGCACTCTGGAGAGCGCACTAAACTGATCCTCTTCTTGCCAGAGCCTTGGCTGCAGTAACAGCAGGCTTAACGCTCTCGGTTCCCAGGATATGCACTAAATTTAGTGCAGGTCCAGGGAGCCGAGCGCTAAGCCTCCTGTTAATACGGCTGAGAATCTGGCAAGAAGAGGATCGGGTTAGCGTACTTAAGGTAAGTATTTTTTTAATTGTATTTATTTTCTTTGGTGCATTCATTCAGATATTAATTTTGTTAAAATGAAAATGAATATCTGATTTTTGTCATGAATGTGTATTTGTGACAAAACATATGCACATCTCTATCCAAAAATGTATCTACAAAAATTTCCTTAGATTTTAATGGAGTTTATTGTGATTGACCCCTAAATTTGATAACAAGTTATTTTTTAAAGTGTATACAAATTACACACTCTGGGCAACTTATTGCTGCTCACTTTCTGTGATCCCAGGCGGACAACTTCGCAGAAGCGAACACTGTCAATCTGGGCTTTGTTAAATCTGCACCTCTATCTGAATCATCAATGTTTAATTTTCAATTTTATACCCCTTTAATATTTTATATTACAGTAAAGCGAAACAGCGCTACATTTAACTAAAATAAATAAATTCTGTATACACAAAAAAAATATATATTATAAATCTTTTTTTGTGTGTCAAAGTATTAATAAAATGAGACTAATGTCTTAGCTTCATAAGGGGCAAACCTCCTATTCCGTCTTAAATTAATCTAGACTTACTCAAAATAAATACACAACACATATGTATGTGGGAAAAGACCGGTCACGGTCGCATTTATTAACCTAACCTTTATCACGGCTAAATGCCGCATCAGGCAACTTTCAATTTTATAACTTGTAACAAGTTCAGCAAAAATTGGTGGCGGCATCTACTCCTTATCCTAACCCCTACTGACAGCCGGCCCGGACCCCCCAATCGGGGGACTGCAGCGCAGCACGGGTTGCTTGCGCCCAAAATGGCAGAGAGAGATAGTTGCAGAACTGTAGAGATCTTCAACCAAAGATTAGTAAGGAGGAGGACCCCCCAGGCCGGCACCCGGCAGGCGTCCCTCCCCCATCTAAGGGTGTCACTCAAATCTCTCTCTACCCGCTTCGGGGGACCGAGCCGACCGCCAGCTGGGGCACACAATTCCAGCCCGAGAAGGCACCCGCGCCTGACGAGTCGTAAAAACACGCCAGTCCGTGGTGGAAACTAAAAATTACAAGACTTGGACTTACCGGGCTGGCTCACATAAACCTACCCGGGCCGCGTCTGACTAAGCCCTAAATTACACTAATATGCCGCATCTCCTCTCTCTGGGCTGGGCGGGTGGGAAGTTCTTCTTGAAGTCTGTGCACTGGAACAAAGAGGCCGGATCTACTGCAACAAGAACCTTTAAAGGTGAGTAGACAACCCCCGCCCCCCTCATTGCAACATTGTTTCACCTAGAACCATCCAGACTTCAAGTCCCTTGCCCCTTAATTTTGCTACAGGCCCACTAGAGGGCCCTCCACTTCCATAAGGGGCAAACCTCCTATTCCGTCTTAAATTAATCTAGACTTACTCAAAATAAATACACAACACATATGTATGTGGGAAAAGACCGGTCACGGTCGCATTTATTAACCTAACCTTTATCACGGCTAAATGCCGCATCAGGCAACTTTCAATTTTATAACTTGTAACAAGTTCAGCAAAAATTGGTGGCGGCATCTACTCCTTATCCTAACCCCTACTGACAGCCGGCCCGGACCCCCCAATCGGGGGACTGCAGCGCAGCACGGGTTGCTTGCGCCCAAAATGGCAGAGAGAGATAGTTGCAGAACTGTAGAGATCTTCAACCAAAGATTAGTAAGGAGGAGGACCCCCCAGGCCGGCACCCGGCAGGCGTCCCTCCCCCATCTAAGGGTGTCACTCAAATCTCTCTCTACCCGCTTCGGGGGACCGAGCCGACCGCCACAAGAGAACAGCTCCCTGCCCTCTTGCCGCCACCACATACACACATAACCAGCATTAACTCAATAACTTACTTAACATGTAACTGACATAAAACACAACTGTCTCAACTTTTATAAAACTGATAGCAAACTCCGTCTAATGTCTGCTAGAAAAATGTCAATCCCAGCGTCCGCCAGGTGAACACCGTCTGAACGGTATAATTCCTTCTTGTCGGCTGTAATTGAGTCATGCCGAATCACAAAGCCGCCCAATGCCGTGACCGCTCTCCCTACTTCCCGGTTGACTTTTTTCTTGACATTATATGCCGCCCTTTGTGTCACAATATGTCTCCATCGCAGCCGTGCAACCACGTTGGACCACCCTACTTGCACACCTTGGAGCCAAGCATACACCCATCGCAAATCAGACACCATCTTTCTGATCAGATCCAACACCGGGACAGCACCCAAGTCATTGCCTCCCACATGCAAAATTACAATCTGAGGCTTCCCCCACCTCCTGTGAGCATCCTGAAGGAGTGCTGGCAAATCATCCCAAGCCAATCCCCTGCGGCCCAACCAACGCACATTGGCCCTTGACCACGGAATTCCCAGCTGCTGCCCTTCTGGTAACCTCAACGCCCTGATGGCCGCCCAATGAATAAATGAGTGGCCCACTATCCAAACACGTGATGAAGGGGTATCCCTGCCTGAAAGGACATGACATAAATGCTGAGCAACACTCATACAAATCGCCCACCCCTTCAGAGCTAAGAAGCCCGAGAGAGCTCCCTTCTCACCCCACCCACGTCCTAAAAGCCCATCTGACTAGCGTTGAGTGACCTGTCCTGTTGTTTGTTCCGGCCCCCGTGAATTCTTCACCGGCCGAATATACAACTTATATCTGCCCGACCTCCAGCGACCCAGCCGCTGAATTTCCTTGCCTGAAGACCCACACGCGGCAGCCGACGTCGCAGCCCCAATTCGAAATGAGTGAGACCCTATATTAGCAGGGTCCAACCCAGCCATCTTCGCTGTTCTCGCCAGAACCCTGCGGAACTGGAAGGCAGATAAGGATGACCCATCCTCATGTACGAGAAGCTGCAGCGGACCCACCGGGCGCACTGCGCAGAACTTATCGAAGTTCCATACTGGGCAACACACCTCCTCCTCTGCCTTGCCCAAGCATAACCATGCTCCTTTTCCCGCTTGGTCCGTTTTAGACCTAGGAATGAGCAACATAAGGCCATTCTCCGCCGGCCGTACATTTTTCCAGAGGATACCGCCAGCGCCCCCGGAACACGATGACGCCACTAGCTCCCCAATCCTAAGTGCCCCTGCAAACGCCAACGCAAATGCCGCGCGGAACAACAAAACTTCATACTCAGAGGAGCATACCTCCCCCAAGCATCCCATCAACGCCCGCAAACGAGAAGGTGTGATGGGCTCCCTGTGGTCAGGAGGGCGAGGGTCAACGCGACCCCATCCCTTCAGTACCTGCCTAACAAGGAATGACCCCGAAAAATCCTGAATGCCAAACGTTCTATTAAAGAACGCCATTGCAGCCAGCCTACTTTGTGCAGCCAATCTAGAGATCCCCTCTTTCCGCAAACTAGCCAGCCACTCTAAGACCTGTACCTGTGATGCCTTGTGCACCTCAAACCCTTGATTATCAGCAAAACGTTCCCACACCCTCCAGTGACTCACATAGGTTGTCCATGTCTTAGGCGCCACTGAAGCCCGAATCAAAGGGATAACAGTTTCCCAGCCTCTGCCATCTGCCAAAGAAAAGGAGGGCATGTGAAGCCATTCTGCTCAGCCTGAGGGGCAGCCTGCCTAAATAAATCCCAATTAAACCTAGACAACGCATCTGCAACCACATTGTGGACGCCCGGGACATGACGTGCCACAAAGCAAATGTTAAGCTGCAAGCAGCGCAGCACCAAGTGCCGAAGGTAAGTGACTACCCTCGGGGAAGAAGCCGATAACCTGTTGATGGCGTAGACAACGCTCATATTATCTGACCAAAAAACTACAGATTTGTTGGCCAGCGCTGGACCCCACAGTTCAATTGCTACTACAATGGGAAACAGCTCCAAAAGCGTCAAGTTCCTGTTAAGGCCAGCTGAAACCCACTCACTAGGCCAAGGAGCGGCGCTCCACGCCCCGTTCAAGTAAGCCCCATATCCATGGCTGCCTGCTGCGTCTGTAAACAGATGCAACGCCTGGTTAGACTTTGGCTCTTCATGCCAAATACAGACACCATTAAACCGACTTAAAAATTCTTCCCAAACTGCTAAGTCATCCCTCATGTCCTGCGACACTTTAAAACGCCGCGCCCCGACGCGAGGACCCCGTAATTGCTCTTCCAACCGTCTGTTGAAAACCCTACCCATGGGGATAACCCTACCGGCAAAATTCAGCATACCCAGTAGGGATTGCAGATCTCTTTTGGACACCCAATTTGCCCTTTTTACTGTTTCAACGGCCCCCAACAAGCGCGCCACTTTGTCGCCTGGAAGCCGACATACCTCAGCCACTGTATCAATTTCTATACCTAGAAATGTGAGACAAGTGCACGGGCCCTGCGTCTTATCTGACGCCAAAGGGACACCAAACCTGCCCATCATGTCATGCATGACCTCCATTAGGACCCTACATTCTGAGGTGTCCGCACGTCCTACCAGAAGAAAGTCATCCAAGTAGTGGGCCACGGCCCCACCACCCGACGCCTTCCATATCACCCAGTGAAGAAACGTACTGAAACTTTCAAATAGGGCACATGACAAAGAGCAACCCATGGGCAAGCAACGGTCCACATAAAATTCCCCTTCAAATTTCATGCCCATTAGCACGAAGGCCGACGGGTGCAAAGGGAGAAGCCTAAACGCTGACTCAATGTCCAGCTTAGCCATCAAAGCCGCATGACCCTTATCTCTGACCAATGCCAGTGCCTCATCAAAGGACTGGTAGTGCACCGAACTAAGCTCGGTGTCAATGGCATCATTCACTGATGCCCCTTTGGGGTAAGACAAGTGGTGTATCAGCCGAAACTTGCCTGAATCCTTCTTTGGTACAACCCCCAAAGGAGACACCACCAGTTCCGAGAGGGGGTTAGCCTTGAAGGGGCCCACAACTCTCCCCAAGGCCAATTCTTTAGCTAACTTATCCCTAACCACACCTGGAAACTCGTAGGCTGATTTCAGGTTCCTGTGTAACGAGGAACCCACCACCCGGCCCGACACAGGTATCCTAAACCCATCCGCCAAACCCCGGCGGATTAGTTCGGCTACTCCCCTGTCCGGGTACTGTGCCAGCCACACTGTCATGGCCTCAAGCCTAAGAGGCGTTGGGGCCCTTGTTACCAGAGGCCCCTCTTTGGGACTGTTTGTCTCCGCCAACCTCTCTCTTCTTGTTGCAATCAATTCCTGGGTGTGGGCCGCTGCAGAACTTGCAGATGTGACGAAAGGAGCAATTTGCCCCCCTGTCACACTGCTTGTCCTGAAACTTCCAGCATTCCCGTCCGCGTCTCTTCGGACGCGGGGTGCCAGGCCGCCCAGGGCCGGTCCGCAGGCCCGGTGTCTGGCCCGCTTGCCCTTCCAACCCCAATTTGGACCACAGGTATAAATCCTGCGTCCCAAAGTGGAGCATAGGGTTCCCTACCATCTTTCTACGAAAGGCCATGTCATATTCGCGCCACGCCCCTTCCCTGAACCTGGCATGGACATCATCGATAGTGTCTTCATATTTAAAGAGGTTATGACCTTGCGTCTGCCACTTATCCCAATAGCAGGTTGCGAGGACTCTGAAGCACCTCTGCCATTCTTCATATGTTTCCGGCCTTTGGACTTTCTTAGGGCCCGTGCCATCTGCTGCCCTCTCCTTCGCGCGACATGCTTCAGGTGAGAGTTCAAAGATGTTCACATAGCGACCATCTTGAATCTTTTTCACCACCTTCGCCTTGAGGTGCCCATAAAGGGAGTGAACCAAGCACGGGTAAGTATCACCTTGCGAGGCCACTCTCCTTGTCACTGGCACCCCCAAGGGGGGCTGTAAAACTGCACCCACCCCGGGGACAAACGGAACCAACGCCGAGCCCGACGCTTGCGCTGCCTGGCTCTTCACCTGCGCTGCTACCAGTTTCTTGATCATTCTAAACATCTCCTTCTGGCCCTTACCCACTAACCCCAGGTCCCCATCGCTATCTGAACCTGACTCACTAGAGGGTACCATGTGTTCAGTGTGTGTGGAAGTGCCAAGCAAGTACTCACCACTCGGGGCCAAAGGAGGAGCCGCTCCAGTTCCGCTTTGTGCAGCCGCCGCTGCTGCCATTGGAGGGACAGGTTGAGATCCAGAAAGGGGTTGACCAGCTGAGGATTCTATCCGCACTGCTGCCGAATCACTGCTAACCTGGGAAAACAAAGGAATATGGGGAGTACTCTGTGCGTAGGATGAGACCCCCGAGGGGCCCCCAGCCTCCTCCCCCACACGCCTATGTTCCTTACTACCATCCACAACAGACATCCCAAGCGCAGCAGCCACAGCCTTCCTTATAACTTCTTCATTCACACACCCTGTTTGTGCAATAGCCGCCACCAAAGTCTCCTCACTGTGACCAGCAACCACCCTTTCAGCTCCAGACCTAACCCCAGAGGCACCTTGTCTGCCCTGCGCATTACACCTTACTGTCTGCATAATCACTGCATTAGGCATGTCTCCCAACACCCCTTGTCTGCCCTGTTCTGAAGGCCTTCCGGTCTCATGCATAGCCGGTGCATTAGGCCTGTCGCGTACTATGCCCTGTCTGGACCGCTCATGCAACGAACCCCTGTCAGGCATATCCCCTACATTCATTCCCTCAGCAGACCCGACCACTGCAACGTCCTCTCCTCTTGCCTGAGCACCAACATCGGGCATTCTGCTTCTACCCCCTCCCGGGGTCTTAAATGCTGCCTTTCCCCCAGGCCGCCTGCTCCCCCTCCCATCAGGGGCCGCATCCTCCGCCCGGAGTCTCCCCAACTTACTGGGGGCTTCTCCGGAAGAGGATCCGCTCCTGCTGCCAGCACCGCGTTTCCTCCTTGAACGCCCGCGCTCCTCCCCGCTCGATGAGTCACATGGGGAGGACGCGCGTGACGTAAACAAGGAGGCGGAGCCAGCCGGGGACGCGCGACGCGGCCTAGTAGCCCTCTGAGGCCTGTAGGCCGCACCGCTGCCACCCGGGACCTCACCGTCGCCGCCCGCCCCAGCCGCACCAGGGGCGATGTACGCCGCTAGGGACTGGGCCAAGGAGGCCACGGAAGCCAAGGCCTCCGAGGGTAAGCCCCGCAATTGCTGGCATGTGGCCAGCCATGCCTCAACCGCCGAGTCCGTCCTCGGCTCCTGGGGCACCGCCGTGCCATCCTGAATGACCGGGAGCATGGGAGCGGCCGCAGAGTCCACTGCAGGCCGCTGTCCATGCTGCCCGCTACTAGCTGTGGGCCTCCCAGCTGCCCCACTACCTGCCGGCCCTTCCGGTTCTGTATTTCCAGAGAGGGCCCTTACCAAACCCGGGGCATTCAGCTCCTGAGCCCCGGTTCCCTGCTGGGCCTCTTGCCTAACAACTCCTCCCTGTAACCCCAGGCTTCTCCTAGCCCCTGGCCTAGCTCCGGCCCCTTTTTTACTAACTGACTGAGCCCTGGGGGTGGGAGGTATAACTCCCTCAGAACCTGATTCTTCTCTTGCTCTTGCAGGGCCTCTCATCCCTGGGACCTCCTTCACCACTTCAGCATATCTCCTTGGAGGAACAGCTCTTCTCTTTGCTCGCCTCATCTTGCTACAGCAACAAAAGTTCTTCTTGAAGTCTGTGCACTGGAACAAAGAGGCCGGATCTACTGCAACAAGAACCTTTAAAGGTGAGTAGACAACCCCCGCCCCCCTCATTGCAACATTGTTTCACCTAGAACCATCCAGACTTCAAGTCCCTTGCCCCTTAATTTTGCTACAGGCCCACTAGAGGGCCCTCCACTTCCATTGTATTGCATGTATAACAAATAAAATATATTCTTTCTAGTTATAGAATTCATAACATATATGTATACAGAGATATTCCCAAAAATAAAATCTATTACACGCTTTTAAAATTAAAACCATATAAAAACAGAAGTAAAAGGTGATAATACCTAATACTCTGTTCTATTAATCAAGCGAAATACAGAGTACACAAATACAATAATACAATAATAGAAATACAACTGTATTATACGTTTGATATGTTTATAAACAGTTCAGGTATAGAGGGGTGCAAATTGCTGGGCAAGATATATTGCGCATATCGCCCCAAAGAAAATACAGCCACCTCTCTATAGACAATTTTCTTTATGCATAAGGTACAAAAAGGGTATTTAAAACATACAAACTCATATAAAAACTATTTGAAATAAACTCGAAAAATAAAAGCAAAGAAACACTTGCCTGGCCAGACCGTAGTTCCAAAACACAACCCGATTTAGGGTCCCGCCCCTTCGCTAATACCAAATAACCAAATCACAGCAACACCACTTGTAATTTCCAAATCTTCTTTATTCCATATCACATGGGCAGCAAAAAGTAGTAAAACAGAACAACGTTTCGTTTTCATACAGTGTATGTACCCATTAACCAAATTAAGTACCTGTAGGCAGGTGAGACCACACCTCTTTAATTAACACTTTGAATATACCTTTATGGTTCTCATTTGTATACTGACCCCTGGTGGTCTACACCTATATATACTATTTTTCAATAAAAAAATACATTTATACAGTTTAAAACACTTCGCTAATACAACGCTTCATGGAGCTGAAGTTCAGCCTCCAAGGATTTTGAAACAGCGCTGTACTCATTGTGAGATTGCGAGAAAGGCGACTGGCACCATTTTGTTATGCACAGTTCACCCTGTTTACATAATTACAGTGCAATCTGTGTCTCAGTGTTGTAGTCTGGCAAATTTTACTATAGTAATTGTCACTATTTTACAGGTACAGTTTTTATTGAATACTAATTGAATACTGTGCTGTGCTAGTGTTAAACTAAAATTAGAGCTATTGCACCCCTAATATATGTTAGTTCAAACATGTTTTCAATTTTTTAAATACACTGGCAAGTGAAAAGACAGCTAAAACCGTGTTGTTTCACTTTAAGACGGTTTTCACTTTACAGCGGGGCTCCGGTCTCTAACCCTCTGTTTGAGTGGGGTATACTTGTATATAAATGTGAAGTCAATTTGATAATAGAAGTAAATTGGAAAGTTGTCTTTTTTATGAGTCATGAAAGTTTAATTGAGATTTCCATATGCTTTAAAGAGTAATACAATTATAGAGGAATTTAAAAGGGACACTCAAGTCAAAATTAAACTTTCATTATTCAGATAGAGCAGCAATTTTAAACAACTTTCTAATTTACTTCCATTAACAAAATGTGCACAGTCTTTTTATATTTAAACTTTTTGAGTCACCACCAGCTCCTACTGCACATGTGCAAGAATTCACAGAATAAACGTGTATGCATTTTTGATTGGCTGATGTCTGTCACATGATACGTCTATGCATTTGTGATTGGCTGATGGCTGTCACATGGTACAGGGGGAGTGGAAATAGACATAACTTTTAAAACTGTCAGAAAAAAAAATCTACTACTCATTTGAAGTTCAAACTAAGGGGCATATTTATCAAGCTCCGTACAGAGCTTGATGCCCCTTGTTTCCGGCGAGCCTTCAGGCTCCCCGGAAACAGAAGTTATGAAGCAGCAGTTTAAAGACCGCTGCTCCACAACTTGTCCGCCATCTCTGAGACCACGGACAGAAATCAACCCGATCGAATACGTTCGGGTTAATTGACACCCCCTGCTAATGGCCGTGAATCTGCAGGGGGCGGCATTGCACCAGCAGTTCACAAGAACTGCTGGTGCAATGATAAATGCCGACAGCGACAATGCTGTCGGCATTTATCAATGTGCAGCGGACATGATATATCGGATCATGGGGCCTATCTATCAAGCTCCGAACGGAGCTTGACGGCCCGTGTTTCTGGCGACTCTTAAGACTCTCCAGAAGCACAAGTTATGGAGCAGCGGTCACAAAGACCGCTGCTCCTTAACCCTGTCTGCCTGCTCTGAGCAGGCGGACAGGAATCGCCGGAATTCAACCCGATCGAGTACGATCGGGTTGATTGACACCCCCTGCTCGTGGCCCATTGGCTGCGAGTCTGCAGGAGGCGGAGTTGCACCAGCAGCTCTTGTGAGCTGCTGGTGCAATGCTGAATACGGAGAGCGTATTGCTCTCTGCATTCAGCAATGTCTTGCGGACCTGATCCACACTGTCGGATCAGGTCCGCAAGACATTTGATAAATAGGCCCCCATGTCTGCTTGCACCATAGTAAATAGGACCCTAAGGGGACGAATTATCAAGCTCTGAATGGAGCTTGATGCCCCTGTTTCCGCGCGAGCCTTCAAGCTCACCGGAAACAGCAGTTATGAAGCAGCGGTCTCCATAACTTGTCCGCCTGCTCTGAGGCTGCGGACATCAATCCGCCCGATCCTATATGATTGGCCCTGCTAGCGGCACAAGAACTGCTTATGCAATGATAAATGCCAACAGCGTATGCTGTCAGCATTTATCGATGTGCAGCGGACATGATACGCTACATCGTATCATGTCCGCTCGCTTTTTCATAAATCGGCCCCTAAGTGCTATTGCATTGTCTTGTTATTTTGCATTTGTTGATTGTGCAAATCTACTGTGTTAACTGGTCCTTTTATTTTAATATTTTCCTCGTCATATGGTGAGATACATATGTACTAGAAATATTATCTGGATGTTGTATATAATTGAAATTTAGATAAAAACTTTAAAAGTACAATTGTAGGCACCCATGGCATCCATTTATGAACCTTCGTACAACCTCTGCTTCTTAATGTGGTTGCAGAAGTAAGGCAAACATGAACTCGTTCATCTGGATTGACTGGCATGCCCTGCTCTTGTATAATTAGTTGTGCGAGAGCAGGGTGCAGGGTTGCACAAGAGATTGCTCATGCAACTTAAATCCCAGCAGCAACGTTGTTCAGGAGGCGTGTATACAGGTTCTCTCTATGAGAACCTTGTCTGCACGCAGAATAATACATCCTGGCATTGAAAGTTTTTTTTTTTTTTAATTTAGAAGTCCCAGTTATTGTGCAGTAATCAGGGTACAATTGCATAAAAGCCGTGATGAGGATAAGGCGATTCTCAGAGTGTATCAAGTGCTTAATCACAATGTTGGTTTTCAGGTGAATGAATAGGATTTGATTGTAGTTGACATCTGATATCTGAATGATGGCTGTACAAAGTCACCCATTAACTTTGGGATTGGATTGTGATATTTATTTACTGCTATGTATATAAGAAGTTACCATTACTATTCCTGCACTATGTTAACAAACTCAAGATTTGGTCCTAGTGATGGCAGCAATGAACAATACTCAAGTGCTCTCCTCATATGTTTTATAAAATAAACGAAAGGGGCATAATTTGTTTAAAAAATACATAAATGTATATAAAAAATAACAAATTAAATTGAGAAAAGATGGTGCAACTCCAAATAAATTAGATAAAAAAAAACTCTTTAAGAAAAGTAGTTTATTTTAAATTTGAAAACTCTTGATCGCTGCATTCAAAAATATTATTATGTATTTTAGATCAAATTCGAAAATATTACTAACATTTGTTTTCAAATTAGTTTTATGCTTAATGCTTTATGCGTTAATATTCGATTTCCAAATAGTACTTCTAATCTACATTTATATTTTATAAATGTAATATTCAAATTCGAAACCAACATTTGGGGGCATATTTATGAAGCTCCGTACGGAAGGCTCGCCGGAAACAGAAGTTATGAAGTAGCGGTCTAAAGACCGCTGCTCCATAACCTGTCCGCTTGCTCTGAGGCGGCGGACAGAAATCAACCCGATCGAATACGATCGAGTTGATTGACACCCCCTGCTAGCGATTGGCCGTGAATCTGCAGGGGGCGTTATTGCACCAGCAGTTCACAAGAACTGCTGGTGCAATGATAAATGCAGACAGCGTATGCTGTCGGCATTTATCGATGTGCAGCGGACATGGTACGCTAAGCACTATAATAAATTGACCCCTTGAAAATGAAGCCAAAATTCTAAATTGAAAGTTACATTCGAAATAAAAAAGTGCAGTAGCAGCTGGTGAAGTTTTAAGTTGGTGGAGCAGAATATTCTGCCCTTCCTATAACCTTAATAAGTTGTTGTTTTTCATTGTTTTAATACAGGAACACAATATTTAGCCAGTAATTAATGTCTATTTGTTTTAGAATTTAGCTAAAACCTACCACCTATATCAGCTGTTGCTTGCATAATTAGGAGTGTAATAACACGGTTCTCGCTGACAGTGGTGAGACTGCACCATGCCTGAGGACTGCAACAATAATGCTGTATCACTGCTGTTGGTTTGACACCCGCTGTTAGAGCCCTTTAAACCCTTGTGACAGATGATGTACAATGTATGTCACTGTTGTAAAAGGGTTAATGATAAGTTTACAATAAAATGTTCCTGTATGTGAACAACATTGGAATGTGAAATATGATTAACTCCTGTTGTGTTAGCGCACAAGCAAAAAATGTTAGATTTTCTTCTGCGCTCTCCATTGAAGTCTAGGGGGAGAAAACATTAGCACAGTTGCGATATCCAAAGTCCTAAAGTTAGCGCGAGTTGGGTTTCACTGGCATGCAAAAGTTTTACTTTCAACTTGTAATACGAGCGCTAACCTGCGCAAGCAAAATCTTTACTCCTTGATGTGGATTATCTGGCCCTAAATCAGCAAAAGGCAAAACATTAATAATCATAATAATAAAAATAATAATAACATATGTCTTTGGTGTTGAAGCACAAGAGGTTAATTGCCCAAATAAATAGCCATTTTGTTTGTTGTTAATCCCATTCATGTTCGGTTTGGGAAATCAGAAGATTAACAATGCAGGTAACATTTTTATGTCATAGAGACTTTCAAACTGACAGTTAACTCCAGATCACTTAAACCCATAACACTCCTTCTCCCTAAGTCACAATTAGCTCTCAGATGATGTATATATACAATTAGAGTCATTCCCCTATTGATATCCACTATACTCCTCTATCAACACTTTAACATTTCATGGAATCAGGCTGTATCTAATCTTTATTACATGAGCGGCTCTTGCCCGCTATTTTTCTACAGATTTCACCAATTCACCTCCTGCACACCTCTATATTATACCCATATAGTACTACCTCGAGGGTCAGTTTCTTTAACGGTACTCATAATTTTATTTGCCATCTTAAGTAACCACTTCTATCTCTGAAGAAGTGCATGTGAACATGCGTGAAACATGTCAGATGGTTTGAGTTGTTCCTGCTATCTATCACCTCGTCAATAAAACTCTAAACTGCACTGGCAACTTGTCCGGATTAGTCCTTTTTTTCTGCACTTCTATAAACCCCTAGAAACTTTCTTACCCTACTATCTTAGACATATACAAGTCATGTTCTCCTACTCTCCATTTAATGACTGGCCTAATCTAGGCCTTATATTTATAATCTTCTCTAAGTACATAATTTAGTATATATCCTATACATCTCAGGTACCTGTTACATTGGCCTATTTGTATTGAAGTTTAGGAGTTCTACTATTCCTTTACCTGATAAGAGATAATTGGGGTTCCCTTCAAATACTACATGAAGGCAAGTTTCCGATCCTACACTTAATTGTTATATTATTAATCTTATCAACTGCCAAGTGATCCTTATAAGTGGTCTAAGAGTGGCTGTTAGTATCATTTAAGTTTATTCCTTATTCCATATTACCTCCTTCTTTTTTATTTATTTTTTTCCTTTTCTTTATGAGTACAAAAATGATCCAGCTTAGTTAAGGAGATCATGAAACACAATTTATTTAAAATGAGATTTCATATTAATATGTCTATTTACATCCTAATGTTGAAAATATTTGATTGTTTGCCGACATTTATGAGTTTGAAAGTTACATTTGTATATACAAAGGTCCCCATGGGAGTATTACCTGGGTGCTTATCTTCCTTAGTCTTCTTCTTACCATGTTACTCTAAGAACATTATATCCCATAACAAAACACCTGGAATATTGATTATTAGACAAATCCCGTATGTATACTCCTTGCATTAGTCGGATTGTAAGATCTCTTTACATTTGCTCTTATTGTATATGGACATTTGATGCATGTTGTTTATTGTTTAAGAAATACAACAGCAAGGGGGTTTGGTTAAGCACACCAAAAAAAAACTTTTTATATCTTAGCACACATATTGTGGGAGTGCTACCAAAATAATTACAAAACAACAAAAAGTATTGGTGCACATCCAACCACTTAAGTCCACATATTTATAGCATATTTATATATACTTTTGTCTGCTAAATATTCTTAAAATAGTTAAAATAAAATTGGGATCAATAGCTCACAATATTATTAACATATATTTATGCTGCAAAAAGTTTTTGCCTGTTAAATATACTTTTACATTTTTAAATAAAGATGGGATCTTAGTCACACAATATGGCCATATTCTGCTAAGCCAGTCACCACTTACAAGGTGTCCCACAATAGACTGGTCCTAACACTAATCAGTTTAGCTTTGCTGGGCTGAATCATTTGATTCTAATATTCAAATACAGAATTCCCACACTGCAGTACTATGCCTCAAATCATGTCTGCACAGAATTAAACTCCCTAGCTTTATATGTATACCACAATCACATGTCTGGAACACACCTGGGCTGGGTGGTGTGCTTTAACCAAAGGGATTTGGTCAGCTCCCTATTCAAGAAATACAACAATAAGGGGGTTTGGTTAAGCACACCAAAAAAAACTTTTTATATCTTAGCCCATATTGTTTAAGCCACAAATCTCAATAAAAAAATATTTCATAAAAGAAAAAAAAAATGTAAAACAAATTGCATAAAAAAGTTGTAAAGGCTCAACATATGAGGTCTCAGGTGTTAGAAAAAAAAGCAGCCAAATACCCAATCAGATGAGACCCCTTTAGTTCCTCTGTCAGCCACATAAACAATCAGATAAGGCCCCTGTAGCTCCTCTGTCATCCGCATACCCAATCAGGTCAGACCCCTCTAGCTCCTCTGTCAGCCACATACCCAATTAGATCATACCCCTGTAGTTTCTCTGTCAACCAGGTACCCAATCAGATCAGACCCATGTATCTCCTCTGTCAGCCACATACTCAATCCAATCAGAACCTGTAGCTCTTTTGTCAGTTACATACCCAATCAGATCAAATACCTTCAGCTCCTCTGTCAACCACATACCCAATCAGATCAGACCCCTGTAGCTCCTCTGTCAGCCACATACCAACTCAGATCAGACACTTCTAGCTCCTCTGTCAGCTACATACCCAATCCAATTAGACCCCTGTAGCTCCTCTGTCAGATACATACCCAATGAGATCAGACCCCTGTAGCTACTCTGTCAGCCACATACCCAATCTGATTAGACCCCTTGAGCTCCTCTGTCAGCCACGTACCCAATCAGATCAGACCCCTGTAGTTTCTCTGTCAGTCACATACCCAATCAGATCAGACCCCTGTAGTTCCTCTGTCAGCCATATACCCAATCATACCCACTTGGCAAGTGTAGCACCAAAAGCCATGTCACTTAGAGTTCTGAGCTGTATGTTGAAAATAAATATAGCTTTGAGTTCACTATTCAAATTCACTAATAAAATATTTACAAACTGTCCACTTTGTACTTGTTCATAAAACACACAAACATCATTTAAGTTGGGGCTTTATTTCAACCTCTTCTGCTCACATGGGGCAATAAGTGAGTATAATTGAATAGTTATTAGTTGATAATTCCCTGGTGTGATATCCTAAAATGAGAGGAACACATTACTAAATGTGTACTTTATTTAAAGTTTGACACATTCATGAAACTGTGTCTTTGTCAGCAGAACATTACGGCTGCTAACTCGGATAACATTCATACTTAGAACAAATCAAGCTTAAACATAGTATTCAAATAAATGCTAATTTATGCACAAAGAGCAGATAATAATAAAGCAGGATAAATACTATTACAGACATTAGGAAACTGACAATAAGTGTGAATATTTACTTTAGAAATAGAAACTCACAAAAATCATCACAACGAAAAGACAAACAAAATCTAATTTCAAGTTGCTCTGTACAGTAAACAAAGGAAGCAAAATATGTCATTCAATGATTACTTTTACAGCTGGATGAAACTCCTTAAGGGGACATAGTCGCAGCATTAAATGCTGTAATATGCTAAAGAATTTTATTGTTGTCTGAACAGAACTATGGGGTTGGCCACCATCTTGCAGATATTTTATTCTGATAATGATTTCGGAACGTTGGCTGGTATTGTCCAGTGATCACAAGCAAATATAGTTCCTGCTGTTGATGCCCCATAAGCATGAAATTGTTATCTCTTAAACAAATATTTGTTTGACAGTGTATTGAAAAAAACTAAATGTAGCCACCAATCAGCAAGCTCTACCCAGGTGCTGAACTAAAAATGGGCCGGCTCCTACGCTTACACTTTTGCTTTTTCAAATAAAGATACCAAGAGAATGAAGAAAATTTGATACTAGGAGTAAATAAGAAAGTTGCTTAAAATTGCTTGCTCTATCTGAATCATGAAAATATAATTTTGACTAGACTATCCTTTTAATATGCTGATAATTATCAAACAATAGATTTTAATCAACCCCTTAGGGGGGTGAATTACTAAGAAGCGGATGCAGCTGTTTTCTCGCCTGAATTGTAAGTTAAGAAGCAGCGGTCTTAAGACCGCTGCTCCTTAACTTATCTGCCCTTCTGAGGCGGCGGACAGCAATCATCCTGATCAGATACGATTGAGATGATTGACACGCCCTGCTAGCGGCGAATCTGCAGGGGGCGGCATTGCACATGCTTGTGCATACGCTGTCGGTATTTAGCAATGTCGGGCGGACATGATCCGCTACAGCAGATCATGTCTGCTTGCATCTTAATAAACCGGCCCTTTAGTGTTTAACCATGTGTCTACCCTTTTATAGGTGATAAAGGTACTTTAAACACAAAATAACTGATTGAGTGATATTTTCAAAGCAAATATTAGCCTTGAGAATAATATGTTAATATGACAGTGCATCATCCTGAACCTGAGCTGAACAGAGTCTGTGACCGGCGACTGCGAACTTAAGACACGCTTGATTGGCTCAGAGGCTGTGTTGTGCTTTTAAGCAGTAGTACATTGCTGGTCCAGAGCAATCTCTTGTCATCTATTAAACCTCTGGAGAGGTTAAACACATGTTTCTCCACAAGAAATCACAAGATAATAAAATGCTCTAGTTGCAAGTATATTACACCATTTTGTTATTTATAGTAATGTGCCTTTAAGAATTGGCAGAATTTCATCATTGCAAAGATGTGTTGTCCTATATTCACAGGTCTTGGACTGGAAGGGTTTAAAGGTGAATCCATGTGCATGTAAATGTATGTGAGTAGATATATGTGTGTATATAAATATGTATGTGTATGCATGTGTGCTGTGTTTTAATCTTATATCTCAATAGAAATGCATAGTTTAAATGTTGGTGAAGAGCTCCGTTATTTATCTTAAGTTTGTCAGCTCCCCCATAGAAGTCTATGTGAGGGATTTAGCACATCCGCTAGGCTCCTCAAGCCCTAACATATTACTTTGAACTTATAATATGAGTCCTAAATGTAACTTGCAATTGACTTAACTTGACAATTTCGCTAATATTATTTCTCCTCCCTTTTAACCTAGGTCTACGGGGTGAATCACAATCTTTAAAAAAGCTTATCTAATAATTATCAACAGACAAACGCCATTAAAGTCTTGTGATCGAAACCTAAATCGGTAAAGTTATCAACTCACTATGGGGTTGATCACAATCCATTAGAACCGTTTATCTGTATGGGCATTTTTGAAGGTAAATTTTTATAAATTTTTCTAAAGAATTGTGATTGAAACCTATATTTTAAAAAAGAAAATAACCTAAATGAACCTTCCCTTGAGAGCAGGCAGCAGTCTTTTCTTTCAGTTGCTTGATCAGAAGTTACTCTACCGTAACCCTCTGAAATGTGTCTGAGAGATTCAGTAAAACTTCAGCCTTTGACATATTGATATTGAGCTGGTGGGGTGCCATAAAAGAAGGGTCATTATTTAAAAGGAAAGTGGACAGGTTATGGGAAGACAGATAGCTTTATGTATTACTGGCGCAGAGATTATACAGAAACCCATAGAATAGGTTGAAACGTGCACCAACCAAAAGCTGAGCCTTGACGCATCCAGCAAACAATTACAGAGCTGATGAAGTAACACAAGAAGGAACTGAAGGAGCAATAGGGATCTGTAATTCAATCCATGATAGTCAGTCTTGCACAAGCAACGGGAGTAAAGAGGAGGCAACAGGAAAGATGATCAACATTATCAAAAGAAGTAAAGAGCTGACGTGGGGAAGATTGTCCTTTAGCATTGAGCAGGTCATTTACTACTTTAGTAATATCTTAAAGTGACACAAGTTAACCCTTCCAGTAATCATTAGCCGCTCAATATTACTGTTGCTTAATATCATATATTTAATTTATTGTATACTGTAGATAGATAGACAGATAATAGATAGATTGATAGATAGATAGATAGATAGATAGATAGATAGATAGATAGATAGATAGATAGAGATAGACTTGTCTGTGGTTAACTGTAAGGAAGCTATAAGTGACAATAAATATTTTTTAAAATAGATTAAAGGTAAAGAAAACAAATTAAATTCACTTTAGTTATACAATAATTGAAGATACCCCGCCACTGATCCTTTAAGAATATGTGATGAATACCCTAGATCGTTTCAATGCTCTGATTAATTACATGTAATTTATTTGACTAGAAAGAATCTGATTTAATTTTCCTTTGCTGATTAGTATTGTGATACATTAGGCGCCAATTTGTTTTATATAAAAAAAAATACTCATTTAATTTCTAAAGCACAATATTTATGCTGTTCTGAAATGTGCATACAGTGGAACATAGCTTTGTGCCAGGAGGAAGATAATATATTTTGACACCTCTAGAATAAACTTTTCCCAACATTTATCAAGTAGGGTGACCCGTGCCATAAATAATTATGCACCAAATTAAATTAAGGATAAGATGTGTAGGCGAGAAACAAGTCTTCTGTCGTAAAGCACAAAATCTGTTTAAAAACCCCAAAAAAACAAAACTACAAACCTATGAAAATGTATTTATGATAAGAAACTCTAACAGCTTTTTGTATATAGGATGCCGAACTCAACTGGAAATCATCTTCTTGAAATCTGCTTGTCTAAGACGTTATATGCACAGGCGGAAATTGGTAAAGCTTAGAAACATGTAATTCTTGTTGGTGAATGATTTATCAGCTCAAAAGAAAAACTACCAGAATCATATAATTAAATAATAGACCAAATACCTTGCTCATTAGATCTGGTTTATTGCAGAGCCCTGGGCTAAACAAAAAGTTATGTCTGGGGAAAGTGAAGATTATTAAACTGTAAATGGAACAATTAGCTGTACATAAAGCCCTTTCCTTGGACAAAGTTTGGTAAACAATTGGCATTTGGTGCTGAGACACAAACCTATAAATTAGCATGAATGAGGACACAGTCATGTTTAGTACACAGTGAATGATTTATGGCACAGATTAAATAGGGACAGCCTTTTTTAAAAGCTTATAGGTTGTTTTGCTACTGGTGTATCATGAAAGGCTGCTGGACTTTCATGAAATGGTGTTGAGCTATTGTGCAAGGCTCCTGATCTATTGTGAAAGGTAAATGGTCTGATATAAAAAAGTGTTAAGCTATTATGCAAGGCTCTTGATCTATTTTGAAAGGGTGCTAGTCTATTGTGAAATTGTGTTGGGGTATTGTGCAAGGCCTCTGGTTTACTGTGAAAGGTTGGTGGTCTGTTGTGAAATGATGTTGGTCTGTTGTGAAAGGTTGCTGGTCTATTGTGAAATATCGTTAGTCTATTGTGAAATTATGTTGGTCTATTGTGAAATGGTGTTGAGCTATTGAGAAATGTTGTTGGGCCATTGTGCAAGGCTCTGGGTCTATTGTGAAATGGTGTCAGTCTATTTTGAAAGGTTACGGGTCTATTGTAAAATTGTGCTGGTCTGTTGTAAAATGGTATTGGGTTATTGTACAAGGCTCATGGTCTATTGTGAAAGGGTGTGGTCTATTGTGAAAGGATCCAGGTATATTGTGAAAGGGTTAGCACGCACATCTTAAAAGGGATCTGAGCCCTGAGTAAGTCCCTGTCAGTCAAGGGGATGAAACGCGCGTAGGCAGCAGCTGATTTCTCTGATGAGATGCCTACCTTTGGGAGTTGTTCATTTACTTCACAAAGTTTTCACGGAGCTTGTTTGTTTGTTTGCTGTATCCTGTTTTTGGAGCCGTTGAAGACTGCATCTCATTTCTTACATGCGGATTAAAGTGTCAGCCTGTTATAACGGATATATATATATATATAACATCCTAAGAATGTGAGTGTTTTGTGCTCTGGTGATAATACCAAGAAGAAAGTAACTTTATTTCTGCATTCAACAGACGGTTTATCGGACGCCTTTCCTGTATCATTTGAACTATAATCACAAGGAAAGACTGTATCTTTTTGAAGGATTGATACATATGTCACATTAATATGTTTCTTGTGTGAAAGGTCCTTTTTGTGCATATAATCTTTGTACTGCCTTAAAGCACAGTCCATAATTTGCATGCACTCATGTTATGTTTTACCTATAACTTTCATATAGATCCTTTAATTTTATCATGACAGTTATACCCTTCATTAACGGGACTACCCTCTGATTTTGGTGTTGTGTTTAGTTTATTGTACAAGATATCAGTGTTATACATTCATGTGCTGCAGTTATCACTAAATATATACTCTTTTGACTCATATGGTCCTGTTTGTTAAAGGCACATTAAACCCAATTTATTTCTTTCATTATTCAGATAGAGAATACAATTTAAACAACATTCCAACTTACTTCTATTATCTAAATTGATTTATTCTTTAGATATCCTTTGTTTAAGAAATAGCAATGCACATGGGTGAGCCAATCACACGAGGCATCTGTGTGCAGCCATCAATCAGCTTCTGAGTCTATCTAGATATGCTTTTCAGCAAAGAATATCAAGAGTGAAGCAAATTAGATCATATAAATAAATTAGAAAGTTGTTTAAAATTGCTTGCTCTTTCTAAATCATGAAATAAAAAATGTGGTTTTAATGTCCATTTAAGAAGCAATTACATAGATCCTCAGTTATTCATCAAGGCAACTTATCCCTAATAATATAGTGTGTGGTTGCCCTCTGATGGAGGTGTTGTAATTGTCTTCTTGAGAAAGTATGGCTTTGATTATATACAACAGGATCAGTTTGAATTGATCACTTATGTTTCGTATTTGTGGTCACTACATAGATCCTCAGTTTTATTCATGACAACATATCCCTTATTTACTCGGTTTTGGAGTTGTCCTTTGATAGAGGTGTTGTAGTGTTCCTCTTTTTCGAATCAACGATATACATTTCAAGCTCCATTATTTTGAATTATGCAAAAAGAGACGTCTCTCATTGCATTGATGAATTTATTAATCTAATTTTTGCTTTTTTACTTTTCTTTCTTTTTTGTTTTTGTTCATATTATATGCATAATAAATGTCTAGTGCTTTAAATACATGCCGTTCTTTTAGAATTATTCTCTGTTTCTATCAAGTTTCACACGTGCAACTTTATTGGACTCTTATTAAAAATAATTGGGAACATTTGACCTTTGAGTGTGCTGAAATTCCTATCTTTATATAAGGACTACTGATCCTTATTTTCTTTCTCCGTTGTATAAAAAACTATTGTGAAAGGGTCCTCATCTATTGTGAAATTGTGTTGGTCTAGGTCTATTGTGAAATAGTGTTGGTCTAGGTCTATTGTGAAATAGTGTTGGTCTAGGTCTATTTTGAAATTGTGTTGGTATGGTCTATTGTTAAATGATTTTGGGCTATTGTGCCAGGCTCATAGTCTATTCTGAAAGGCTCTGAATCTATGAAAGGTTGGTGAGCTACCATTAAATATTTGGGTTGATTTAGCAATTCCATCACAGGTTGAAATGGCTTTATGTTGATAGATCTTTAAGTGGCATTTGTGTTATTAACCAGTTGTGCTAAAAAAAACACACAGTTTGTTGTGTTATTCACAGTGGTGGCTGGTGAATTATGAAGATGGAGGTGCACTTGGCCCCGCCCCTGACCACACCCCTTAAAAGCCCCACCCCTCAGATGGCTCTCTCTCTACACATACACACGGAGAGGGAGAGAGAGAGAAAGAGAGAGGGAGAGAGAGAGAGAGAGAGAGAAAAAGAGAGGGAGAGAGAGAGAAAAAGAGAGGGAGAGAGAGAAAAAGAGAAGGAGAAAGAGAGGGAGAGAGAGAGAGAGAGAGAGAGAGGGGGGGAGAAAGATAGAAAGAGAGAGAGAGAGATAAACAGAGAGAGATAAAGAGAGAGATAGAGAAAGAGAAAGAGAAAAAGAGAGAGAGAGAGAGAAGGTACATACAGTAGAATGGACACATTAGCACATTATGCAGACATGGTACATATATGGTACATACAGTAGAATGGACACTGTCATGAGATGCAGGACATATGCAGGACACAGCAATGATGGTACAACTCTATTTTATTATAGAGCATAGAAACATACATCTAGTCAGGTTGATTCCACTAACTAACTGCGACACAGACTACTGGACCTAAGCCCCACCCCCAACTAGTGACATCACATCCAGCTCTCATCACATCTTCCCCTTTTTCAAAGGCGAAGCATACATTTGAATATAACAAATAACAAGGTATACGAACAGAGTATACAACAAAAATTTTTTGAACAATATATAAACAAATAGGTTCAGAAAATATAAACACATAAATTACATCCTGACTTGGACATCGGGGTAGACTACCCTAGTCCACAGTGACCATGGGATTATTCTGCCCATACTTCCGGTCACTGTTCTAGCTATAGTCAGCCCCTATATCGGGCCGGAAGTCTCACCACTCTTCCGCTTGATGTAACTTTGCATGAACTGTCCTCTGATACAGAAGATGGTGAATTAGAGTCCGCTGGAGGCAAAGTTATATCCCCGCTGTGATCTTGCTGAGGGGAAGGCACCTCTCTTAGAACAGGGGATCCCACCGGCGGTGGTACTGAGGCATCCAGTTACAGACTCTCAGGTACAGGCTGAAGATGTCTTCGGTTACGGCGTGTAACCGTCCTTCCCTCAGTAAGGACTGTATACGACCTTGGTTCTGGAGAGCGGCCAATTACCGTAGCAGGCATCTTCCATTTCTTCTCATCATCCAGTTTAATTCTGACAGTTTGCCCGCATTCAGTTCCTGTAAGGGCCTGACAGAATGCCTCCTGTCGTAGAAGAAACGATAACCCTTTTTGGCCTCTTCATCCCTCCTAAGGACTTCATCCCGAGGAACAGGGCCAGGCGGCTTGAAGACACCCACTGAGGGTAAAGTGGTTTGAATCTGGCGTCCTAGCATCAGCTGTGCTGGGCTAAACCCGGTAGCTTGAATGGGCGTCACCCTGTATGACAAGAGGGCCAGGTACGGCTCAGATTGCTTTAGAATTAATTTTGTTGTTTGAACTGCCCTTTCAGCCATTCCGTTGGCCTGCGGATAATGTGGACTTGATGTGGAATGTACAAAGTAATATTCCCTGCTGAAAGCACTGAACTCTGTAGAAGCGAACTGCATACCATTATCGCTCACCTGCTCCATTGGAATGCCCCACCGGGCAAACAAGCTCTTCAGGCGAATGATAACGGCTTGACTTGTGATATCATTCAGGGGTGCAATTTCCAAATACCTGGAACAGTAGTCGATCACAACAAGGAACTTTTTTCCGTGCAGTTCACACAAATCAGCAGCTATTTTCTGCCACGGCTCCACAGGCAGCGGAGTAGAAATCAAGGGCTCCCTTCTCTGAGTAGGCCGGCGTTCCCGGCAAAAGGCACATTTATTCACATGATTTGCAATGTCGGAGCAGATCCCAGGCCACCACACAGCTGTAGCTGCTCTTTCTCTGCACTTTGTAATGCCTAAGTGGTCATCGTGAATCCTGTTTAACATCTCCTTCCTCATGCTGACAGGAATTACAATACGGTCTTGGAACAGCACCAACCCCTCCATCTCTGTGAGCTGCGACCTCTCTGGCTGGTAAGCACTTAAAGACATCCAGGCTGCCCGGCTCTTGGGCCAGCCTTCTTTTATGTACTTTATAACCTCTTGCAGATCTGTGTCCAAATATGTCTCTTTCTTTATTTCCTCCAGTTTCCTTGAAGAAATGGACTTAGAGGCCAGAACTGAATCAACATACACTTTCACATCAGATTCTGTGGAGGATTCTTCAGCAGCAGCCAGCGGGAGCCTGGATAGTGTATCCGCCACAACCAATTGTTTCCCCGGCACATGCACTACCTGAACATTGAACCTGAGCAGTCTCATTAAAAGTCTCTGGCATCTCAAGGGTGTTTTGTCAATGCCATAAGAGTTGATTAGAGGGACTAGCGGTTTGTGGTCAGTTTCCAGACTGAATTTCTCCAAACCCACTAGATAACGCTGAAAGCACTCACAGGCCCAAACTGCAGCCAGGCACTCTTTCTCAATTTGAGCGTATTTTGACTCTGCAGTCGTCAGTGTGTGGGAACAGTAGGCGATGGGCTGTAGTTTATTTTCATTTAACTCCAGGAGTGCAGCCCCCAACCCATAACTGCTTGCATCGGCACTAACCACAGTCTTTTTTGAAGAGTCGTAGAACCCCAGCACTGGGGCAGACCCCAGCAGGGACTTGGCCTGCAGAAAAGCTTTTTCTTGTGAAGGTCCCCAGACCCAGACAGCGTCTTTCTTAAGCAACTCTGTGATAGGGTGTAAAACTGTTGATAAATCTGGAAGAAACTTGCCCACATAATTTACAAGGCCCAATATCTGTCTCAGCTCATGTACATCAGAAGGACTTTTCATCTGTTCAATAGCACAAATTTTCTTGGGGTCTGGCTTGATGCCATCCTCGTTGATGATATGCCCAAAGTAACATAATTCAGTTTTCCTAAAATGACATTTTTCTTTATTCAGCTTCAGCCCAGACTCTTTGATAGCCTGTAGCACACAACTTAAATGCTGATCATGCTCCTCCACTGTAGACCCATACACTAGAATGTCGTCCATGACGACCGCTGTGCCCACGTGGTCACTCAGGAGAGAACTCATTTCCCTTTGAAAGATTTCAGGAGCAGAGGATATCCCAAAGAGGAGTCTGCAGAAGCAGAACCGACCTACCGGTGTGATAAAGGTAGTCAGTTTGCGGCACTTTGGATCCAGGGGGATCTGCCAAAAGCCGCTAGAAGCGTCTAATGTGGAAAAGAACTTCGCCCCAGCCAACTTTGGAGCTATATCTTCTAATGTCGGCAGCACAAATCTCTCTCTCTTCACTGCCTCATTCAACCTTTTCAGGTCCACACAGATGCGCACCTTTCCATTTTTCTTTGCAACTGGAACAATGGGGGCACACCAATCAGTCGCTTCAACAACCTCTTCAATAACCCCCATAGACTTCATGCGCATAAGCTCTTTCTCCACTTGAGGCATGAGCAGGAACGGAATTCTATGGGGAGTAGAAATACTGTATGGGACTGCGTCACTTTTAAGTGCTATACGGACTGGTTTGCAATTCAGTAGGCCCAACTCGCCAAACATATCTTCGGAAATCTCATTCACTCTGGCCACGAGGCCCAAGTCACAGGCTGCTTTTCTGCTCAATAAATTGTTAACACACTGACCTCGAATCACATGCACCCACATGGAGAACTTTCTTTGCTTGTACTCACAGCTGGCAAGAAATTTCCCCACACAATCAATGCGGACACCAGGACTATGGACATTTGTAGTAACCTTCGCCAGCTGGGGCTGTCGAGGCAGTTTCATAAATTCAGCAAAAGACATTACTGTGTCAATCTTAAAATCAACTTTGGCTCCCATTACAGTAAAAGTAACTTTCCAATCTTCCTCTGAACTTGGCCGTTCCACAACGGACCCCACAAAAGACACTTCCTGACCCTCCTGGTCACTGTCCACCTGCATCTCCTTAATGTATTCAGTTTTACACACCACTTCAAAATGGCCCATTCTGTTACATTTTCTGCATCTTTTATCTCTGGCCGGGCATATAACACTCTGATCATGGGCACGGTAGCACCGTGTGCATTGGGCATGTTGCGCCCATCCACTTCTAGGCCTTTCCATTATTTTAGATCTACCGCTCACACTGTGCCTTTCACTAGCAGTTTTCCTGGACTGTTGCACTTCATCCACAATACTCTCAGATCTCAGATCAGCACTGTGCTTTTTCACCAGTTCACTCTGGCGGGCCATCCTAATAGCCCCATATAATGTTAAATCAGGCTCTAACTGCAGCTTCAGTGAGACTTCAGCATCTGCAATTCCAATAACTATTCTGTCTCTGATTTGCTCTTCTTTAGCAACACTAAACTCACAGAATTCAGCTAGTTCATACAGGCTGCGCACAAATGACTCCACAGATTCTCCCACACGCTGATTACGTTTGTGAAAACAAGCTCTCTCATGAATCACATTTCTTTTGGGCACAAAGTGGGCACTGAGTTTATCCATAACTATATCAAAGTTAAATTCTTCCCCTTCTTGGAAAGTAAAAGCATTGAACACTGGCTCCACATCTTTCCCCATAGAGTATAAAAGAGAATTAACTTGTACATCACCACTCTCCTTGTTCAGTTTGGAAGCAATCCTGAAGCGCTGAAACCGCTGACGCCATGTGGGCCAAGCTGCAGGCTGAGAGAAGTCAAAAGACTCAGGTGGGGTAAACTTTGACATTGCAATCGATCAGGAACAGAAGCGCAGGCCAGAACTTCTGACACCATGTCATGAGATGCAGGACATAGCAATGATGGTACAACTCTATTTTATTATAGAGCATAGAAACATACATCTAGTCAGGTTGATTCCACTAACTAACTGCGACACAGACTACCGGACCTAAGCCCCGCCCCCAACTAGTGACATCACATCCTGCTCTCATCACAGACACGTTAGCGCATCATGCAGGCATGATAACGTATGATACACACAAATTAACTGTTATTCAGACCGGTACATATTACTAACCTTGTAATAAGACGCACGCTAGTGAATACAATATGTAATTGGTGGGGGGACAATATGAGCACAAAGACAATGAGTTACTGTTACAGTACATTACAGGGTGTTGTATTGAGACACAGTGACAGGCAGCGCCACCACTAGAAATTTTGGGGCCCCTGACTAAACTTGGGACCGGGACCGCCCCCCAATGCCATGGTGGACCACCTGGAAAAGACCACTTGTAATCACAAAGCAGGGAACAAGAATAGTTTGTTAAAAAATAAATAAATAAATGCCCACCTTACTCCCAATGTGAAACTATTCTTTTAAGTTTAGTTTTGTCTATGAGCTAGCTGGTTTTGCTCTTTGGAACAGAAGCACTTGCAGGTATATGAATTATCCTTACATTATCACTTTTTGTACACACACACAAAGTCTCCTTATGTTATCTGTGTCTGAGAGAACAACTGAAAATGAATATTTGAGCTTTACCATTCAGTATAGGTGAAGATACAACTGGTAAAAGCAGCCATTTCAAAGGACAAAATAAATATTTTTATTTGTAATATACTCCAGCAGGTAAAATAGGTATTTTACCTGCTGGACAGGCTGATAAGCTGATCTCTCTCACTGTGTTACTGGTGGGCAATGGCATTACACAACTTAAAAACATGTTTTTTTCTTAGTATTTTAAAATACCCACAATTTTACAAGGATGGCCAAGCTCTTCAAATTCTTGACAGAAAACTCAATAATGCCCATAATTCATCATACATAAGTAAAATATTCATAATTTTTGGTACAGGTTTATGGAATATCACTGACTTTAACCAGTAGCAGTATTAATTGTTATGCAACTGATGGTTAAAGCCTAAAGAAATTTCATAAAGTGTGAGTTTTTTGTGTTTTTTTTAAAGTATGTATTTTTACTTGTGTTTGATGTATATTAATAAAAAAGAAAATCAACCTGTGTGCAGATTTATAAAGGGTCTTAATGGCTTTAACCAGCAGTTGCATACCATTTAATACAGCTAGTGATTAAAGTCACTAAGACACTTTTAAAATTGTGTGTAAGCCTATATTTTCTCAGCACTATAACTGTCAACTCATACTTATTTATGGCATTGGGGTCAGAGGGTTAAGGGCAGTCAGCTGTTGCTATTGTTTTCACTTATTGCTCATTTAGCAAGAGTGAGCAGCCTGCATAGCTGACCTGATCAGCAAGAAGATAAACAGACAAAGTTAGAGCAGCCCTGCACTGAACTTTTTGTGTCTGACACAGGGAAGGGAAGGCTCAGCCGGCAGCATAGCAGATCAAAGCAGGTGTCCCACGCCACTACAAACCTCAATTAAACATTACAAGGCAGGCACAGACAGCGGATCTAACCTGGTGGCAACCTTAGCTGCTTCAGTTGCCTGTGACAGGAGCGCTCTCCCTCCTCACTCACTGTTTTGCTTGTAGTCCTGGCGGGAACTCCTCCCTCCCACTTCGATTTGAAGGAGACATTTGCTGCACGGCATTGTGGAACTTGTAGTTTTCAGTGCCTGCTGTGCAGCATGTAAAGAACCCTTACTGACAAAATGTTCTGTGCAGCTGGATGCTGCAAACAGTGGGGGTATGTGGGGAGCCCGGTCGGGCACCTGATGAGCTTGGGGCCCCTGACTCACTCTGGGGTTCTAAGTGTAGCGCGGGAGGAGCCTCATCAAGCCGCAGCGTCATCACGTGACTGTAGTGATGACTGTTAGCACCACCTCTCTGCTCACTCACACTGTCTATCGCACAGGCTGAACTGTGCGATTAAGACAGTATAGGGATGGGTTGGGAGGTGGAGCAGGCTGCAGGCAAATCTAGTGAGAGCACTATATTTACAGGCATCAGGCTAACCACACGTGCAGTTAAGTAAAAAAAAACAAAATACCAACTATTTATTTATTTTTTATTTTTTAAAAAAGACTTTGGCTTTTATTTTTTGGGGCTATAAATTAAATATAATTTTTCCAATAGGGGGGCTATTGGAAAAATTATATTTTATTCAAAGTTTTTTTCCCCCCTTAATTTGGGCTGGGGGTTCACGTGCAGCTGTGAACATATGGAGGTGCCTCCACTGGTTATTCATTTTACTTAATTGGATTAGTGTAAAAGTGCATATTGTTAAGTTTTCAACTTTAATGGTTCGAGCAGGTAGCAATAGTTTCTGTTTGGTAACTTCATCCAGTATGGTGGGAAAATGTAAATGGATTTTGCCATGCACAAGACAAATGTTGTGTTGTCTGGGGTTTATCAAGTCATTTTATCTGTGAAATTTGAGAAGTAAAAAATATCCCCACATATGTGTCATTAAGTATAGAGAATTTAGATTCTGATCAGCCAAACTGCACATGTAAAGGACCATTATTTGCCAAACCGATAATAAAAAGTGCTTCTGAGAAACAATGAAAATGGCTGATTGTGATACCATTAGCATTATCTGCAGTCATTAGCATGCTGATAATTATCAAACTATATATTGTGATCATCCCCATTGCCAGGCTGTTGTACAGATGTTTTGCACAATCATTATTAAGCTACACAAGCTAACACAACAAGTTAAAGACACACAACAAGGAATGATGTGGAGGTAAGGCTTCTGAATGGCCATATTGCAGAATGACAGCAAAATAAAAATTAAACTCAGGCACATGGGTAACCTGTGCTTTTTGCTAGATTGTAACTTCAAGTGAAAAAATAAAAGTGTAAAACTCAAACAGAGCTGTGAGATATCAATAAACCAACACACAGGGGAGTAAACACAATGGTGCTTAGCTCAAACGGACATTTACTGTCCCTCTAATGGATTGGAATGCCTTAGAAAAGACAATAAATGTAATTATGAACATAAAAAAGATACTAAACCCAATTTTTTTTCTTTCATGATTCAGATAGAGCATACATTTTTGAACAACTTTCTAATGTATTCCTATTATAAATTTTTCTTTGTTCTTTTGGTATCTTTATTTGAAAAAGCAGGAATGAAAGCTTAGGACCCGACTCATTTTAGGTTCCGCACCTGGGTAGCACTTGCTGATTGGTGGCTAAGGGGCCTAATTGAGGCTCTGTGTTTCTGTGGGAGCCTTCAGGCTCGCCAGAAACAGCAGTTATGAAGCAGCGGTCTAAAGACTGCTCCATAACCCTGTTCGCCTGCTCTGAGCCGGCGGACAGACATCGCCGGAATTCAACCTGATCGAGTACAATCGGGTTGATTGATACCCCCTGCTGGTGGCTGATTGGCCGCAAGTCTGCAGGGGGCGGCGTTGCACCAGCAGCTCACAAAAGCTGCTGGTGCAATGCTGAATAAGGAGAGCGTATTGCTCTCCGCATTCAGCGATGTCTGTCAGACCTGATCCGCACTGTCGGATCAGGTCCGACAGACATTTGATAATTCGACCTCTATATGTAGAACTTGGATAGCAATTGACAGTATTTCACATTTCTCATGTTTTTTTACCAATTCGCTAGATTTTGAATAGCGCTGTGGGATATTCACAAAAACAAAGTTTCTCTTCTTCGTGTTTTGATGTATTCGTTTGAGACAGGTTAAGGCAAACACATTTCACAAATGACTAAGGGGTAGTTTTCTATAAATAAATAAATTAATTTAGTAATGTTTTAATTAACAAGCAAATTATAATATGGGTACTGTGCAGGCCTGGACTGGCCATAGGGCATACCGGGCATTTGCCCGGTAGGCCGCAGGGTAGTTTAGCACCGCCCACTGCTACCACACACAGGATACATTTTTTTTTTGAGAACTGAATTTTTGTTGTTGTTGTTGTAAATGTTATATATTTAATATGTTAACTCAGTGTTTAATAAACTTTATTATCTGTACTGTCTGCAGCAAAGAATCCTCATCCTCTTAACTTTGGTCACACTAGTAGTCACGCACGTCGTACGGCAGTACAGTACTACATACAACCACCCACGTCTACTACTAGTACTTCAGGGCTGCCATACAATCACACAATTACATTACATAATACATTGCATTGACAATTCCCAATTTGGATCGGCTGCACAGGCGCACTACTTCCAGCCTGGGTCTGAGGCTGAGCACGCAGTTTCTATGTGTGTGCTCCTGGCAATTCAGGGGGTAAAATAACTACTATGTACATGCATGTTACTGCCAACCAAGGGAATAAAATGACTGCTCAGTTGTGAAATACAGTAGGGCAAAAAAGTATTTAGTCAGCCACCAATTGTGCGAGTTCTCACACTTAAGAAGATGAGAGAGGCCTGTAATTTTCATCATAGGTATACCTCAACTATGAGAGACAAAATGTGGAAACAAATCCAGACAATCACATTGTCTGATTTGGAAAGAATTTATTTGCAAATTATGGTGGAAAATAAGTATTTGGTCACCTACAAACAAGCAAGATTTCTGGCTCTCACAGACCTGTATCTTCTTCTTTAAGAGGCTCCTCTGTCCTCCACTCATTACCTGTATTAATGGCACCTGTTTGAACTTGTTATCAGCATAAATGACACCTGTCCACAACCTCAAACAGTCACACTCCAAACTCCACTATGGTGAAGACCAAAGAGCTGTCGAAGGACACCAGAAACAAAATTGTAGACCTGCACCAGGCTGGAAAGACTGAATCTGCAATAGGCAAGCAGCTTGGTGTGAAGAAATCAACTGTGGGAGCAATAATTAGAAAATGGAAGACATACAAGACCACTGATAATCTCACCCCGTGGGGTCAAAATTATCACAAGAACAGTGAGCAAACATCCCAGAACCACACGGTGGGACCTAGTGAATGACCTGCAGAGAGCTGGGACCAACGTAACAAAGGCTACCATCAGTAACACACTACGCCACCAGGGACTCAGATCCTGCAGTGCCAGACGTGTCCCCCTGCTTAAGCCAGTACATGTCCGGGCCCGTCTGAAGTATGCTAGAGAGCATTTGGATGATCCAGACACGGATTGGGAGAATGTCATATGGTCAGATAAAACCAAAGTAGAACTGTTTGGTAGAAACACAACTCGTTTTGTTTGGAGGAGAGAGAATGCTGAGTTGCAACCAAAGAACACCATACCTACTGTGAAACATGGGGATGGCAACATCATGCTTTGGGGCTGTTTCTCTGCAAAGGGAACAGGACGACTGATCCGTGTAAATGAAAAAATGAATGGGGCCATGTATCGTGAGATTTTGAGTGCAAACCTCCTTCCATCAGCAAGGGCATTGAAGATGAAACGTGGCTGGGTCTTTCAGCATGACAATGATCCCAAACACACCACCCGGGCAATGAAGGAGTGGCTTTGCAAGAAGCATTTCAAGGTCCTGGAGTGGCCTAGCCAGTCTCCAGATCTCAACCCCATAGAAAACCTTTGGATGGAGTTGAAAGTCTGTGTTGCCCAGCGACAGCCCCAAAACATCACTGCTCTAGGGGAGATCTGCATGCAGGAATGGGCCAACATGAAAGCAACAGTGTGTGACAACCTTGTGAAGACTTACAGAAAATGTTTGACCTCTGTCATTGCCAACAAAGTATATATAACAAAGTATTGAGATGAACTTTTGATATTGACCAAATACTTATTTTCCACCACAATTTGCAAATAAATTCTTTCCAAATCAGACAATGTGATTGTCTGGATTGTTTCCACATTTTGTCTCTCATAGTTGAGGTATACCTATGATGAAAATTACAGGCCTCTCTCATCTTCTTAAGTGGGAGAACTTGCACAATTGGTGGCTGACTAAATACTTTTTTGCCCCACTGTATATATATATGGGATTGAGGGTGTATCAATATATATATATGTTATGTGTGTATTTGTATTTGTATTTGCCATGTTTGGTTAACTAAGAAATGGTGAGCGGGTGGGGGGGGGGTGGCAGAGGGCCTCTTTGCCCTAAAATTCCCGGGCCTCTTTTTGGTCCCAGTACAACCCTGGTACTGTGAGATACTGTTTAAGAAGCAATGCTGTATAGATGTGGAAAAATGCAGTACAATACATGACTGCAGAGGAATATGCAGCACCAATTGAAAAAGCAAATGGCGCGTGACCTAAACAAACAAAATAGGAGAAGACTTGATGACCATAATATATAAAACCTGGGGATAGGAGAGAGATGATATAACAGAAACCTTCAAATATATTAATGGGTTTTCTGGAAGAGGCAATGGTAGAACAAGAGGCCATGATTTATGATGCAGAACGGAAGATTTAAGATGGAATATGGGAAAGTGCTATTGCAATGAAACAAGTCTTCCTGAAAGTGTGATACATTTAGCAAAGAAATGTGTGAATTTCAATTAGTTTAAATCTCTGTAAAAGTCTTTTTGGTAGGCACTGGCAGACAGAAAAAAAACAGATTTAAAGTGAAGGTAAACGTTGATGAATGAAAGTCCGTTTCTTAAAAATACTATTAAAAACAGGGGCACTTTCATTCATCAAAGTTTAGAAAGCAACCATTTTGTTTAAAAACTTACCTTTGTTCTTTTCACAGCTGGAGCAGCTTCCCCCACACGGAGATGCTCTCTTCACACGTCATTAATGACTAAACCGGCTTCCTCCAATCATGGCTTTCCCCCCAGGGGAATCATTGCCTGAGGCCATGCCATGTTTGGAGGAAGCTGGATCTCCAGGCGGGGGAAGCTGCTCTGGCTGTGAAGAGGAGAGAGGTAAGTTTATAAACAAAACGGCTGCTTTCTAAACTTTGATGAATAAAAGTGCCCCTGTTTTTAATAGTATTTTTAAAAACTGGGCTTTCATTCATTAACGTTTACCTTCACTTTAATTGGTTTATTGATATTAGGGGACATTAAACTCAACATTTTATGCATAACTAAAGAAATTGTAATTATCCCCCATTTGCTTTTTCTGTAATTGTACTGTATATTGTAGTATAGGTATACCCCGCTCATACAGCGGGTTAGGGACCGGAGCCCCGCTGTAAAGTGAAAACTGTCTTAAAGTGAAACAAGGCGGTTTTAGCTTTCTTTTCACTTGCCAGTGTGTTTAAAGACTTGAAACATGTTTAAACTAACATATATTAGGGGTGCAGTAGTGCTACGTTTAGTTTAACACTAGCACAGCACAGTATTTAATTAGTATTCAATAAATACTGTACCTGTAAAATAGTGACAATTACTGTAGTAACATTTGCCAGACAATAGCACTGAGACACAGATTGCGCTGTAATGCTGTAAACAGAGTGAACTGTGCATAACAAAATGGTGCCAGTCACTTTTCTCGCAATCTCACAATGATTACAGCACTGTTTCAAAATCCTTGGAGGTTAAACTTCAGCTCCACAAAGCACTGTATTAGCGAAGCGCTGTAATGTGAAGTGCTGTAAAGTGAGGTATACCTGTATACATTCTGCACTGTGATTGTCTGATATATGTTGGAGTTTATTTCTGCCCATAACTGGCCACAGAAAGAAAGTACAATAATCACCTTTCAATAAGCTTTTCAAGGGATGTGTCTGGGGTCTGCAAAAAAGTGCATTGTTATACTAATAAAATTACAGTTTTAAATGCTTTTAAAACATGTATTTTTATGCAAATCTTTTGCAATGTTGGGAACAATTTCTGATGCATAAATAAAAGCAATACTTTAATGTTCCCTTTACTTTAAAGAAAAAATGAAGAGCCACATAAAGGGATATATTACCAGTGGCGTGCTAACTGTCGCACGCAATCGATAAGGGGTTTATCGCTGCTCTTTGCACATGTCGGAAGTAGCACATGTATTACAAGTTTAAAGTAAACACGTCCGCTGAAGCGCAATTGAATTTAACGCGCGTTGGGATATCACTACTTCAGAGCTCTGGTTAACCGGTACTCTTGACTAAAAAGTTGCACAATAAAACATCAAAAAATGCATTACAAAGTACAGTTACACTCATATTAGCACTGTCTAATAAAATGTATTTTTTAAAAAAAAAGTGCTCAGGTGTTAGAAAAAAATTTCCAGGCAAAGGGCTTTAACATAGAGATACATACATATACAGTACATGTCTAAATATGTATATGTGTGTGTGTGTATATATATATATATACACGGTTGATTGGAGTAGCCGTGTTAGTCCAGAGATTTTAGATATCAAAATAACAATTACATTGAGCAATGATACCTTTTTATTGGGACTGACTATACATTTATAAGTTGACAAGCTTTCAGAAGAATTCCTTCCTTTCTCAAGTCTGAAGCAATACTGACCAATTCAATGAATTTTCAGGATTATGGGGCGCGACGAATTATCAAGCTTCGCTGCTCCATAGCTTGTCCGCCTGATCTGAGGCCGCGGACAGAAATCAACCTGATTGAATACGATTGGGTTGATTGACACCCACTGCTAGCGGCCGATTGGCTGTGAATCTGCAGGGGGGCGGCATTGCAATTGAAATGATAAAGCTTGTCAACTTATAAATGTACAGTTAATCCAATAAAAAGTATCATTTGCTCAATGCACTACTCTTTTTATTTATTTATTTATATATATATATATATATATATATATATATATATATATATATATATATATATAGTATGTTTATGTGTGTCCATATGTATGTAAGTATTTATATGCATATATATGTATTTACAGACATATATACATATATAAAACAGATAAATACATATGTATACATATATAGACATATATAAAGTGCATTGGAGCCCTTTGCAGTCCAAATAGATGAAAACATGTAAAATCATATTTATGCAATATTCATATTTAATAAACAGCCAGATTACGAGTTCAGCGTTATGAGTGAAAAAGCATCATTATAGCCCATAACGATGCTTTTTCCCTACCGCTGCTATTACAAGAACTTGTCAGAAAACTGCACACTTTTTTGGCCGTCACGCAACGTCAATAACGCACTTTTAAAAAAGTCTTTTTCAATGGGACTTCCATAGCGCCGGTATTACGAGTTTTGCTGTGAGGCCAAAAAGTGAGCGGTACACCGTATACCGACAAGATTCATACCGCCATCTAAAGTCAGTAGTTATGATTTTTACGTTACAATGCTGTAGCATAAAACTCATAACTAAAGTGTTAAAAAGTACACTAACGCCCATAAACTACCTATTAACCCCTAAACCGAGGCCCTCCCGCATCGCAAATAATAAAATAAAATTATTAACCCCTAATCTGCCGCTCCGGACATCGACACCACTTAAAAAATGTATTAACCCCTATTCCGCCGCTCCCCGACATCGTCGCCACTATAATAAAATTATTAACCCCTAAACCGCCAACCTCCCGCATCGCAAACACTATTTAAATATTATTAACCCCCTAATCTGCCGTCCGCCCACACCGCCGCTATAATAAACCTATTAATCCCTAAACCTAACCCTAACACACCCTAACTTAAATATAATTAAAATAAATCTAAATACAACTTACTATTAATAACTAACTAATTCCTATTTAAAACTAAATACTTACCTGTAAAATAAACCCTAAGCTAGCTACAAAATAACTAATTACATTGGGCCTCTATGTAACAAGCTCCATATGGAGCTTGATGGCCCCTGTTTCTGGCGAGTCTTCAGACTCGCTAGAAACAAGCAGTTATGAAGCAGCGGTCACAAAGACCGCTGGTCCCATAAACCTGTCTGCCTGCCTCTGAGCAGGCGGACACACATCGCCACAATACAACCCGATCGAGTACGATCTGCTTGATTGACACCCCCCCTGCTGGCGGCCCATTGGGCCGTGAGTCTGCAGGGGGGGCGGCGTTGCACCAGCAGCTCGTCAGCTGCTGGTGCAATGCTGAATATGGTGAGCGTATTGTTCGCCGTATTCAGCAATATCTGTCAAACCTGATCCGCACTGTCGGATCAGGTCCGCCAGACCTTGTTAAATAGAGGCCATTGTATCTATCTTAGGTTTTATTTTTATTTCACAGCTAAGTTTGTATTTATTTTAACTAGGTAGACTAGTTAATAAACAGTTATTAACTATTTACTAGCTACCTAGTTAAAATAAATACAAATTTACCTGTAAAATAAAACCTAACCCTGGCTTACACTAAAACCTAACATTACAATAAAATTAAATAAATTAAATTAACAAAATACAATTATCTAAATTACAAAAAAAAGTAAACACTAAATTAGACAAAATAAAAACGAATTACTCTAATCTAATAGCCCTTTCAAAATAAAAAGCCACCCAAACTAAAAAAAACCCTAGCCTACACTAAACTGCCAATGGCCCTTAAAAGGGCCTTTTGCTGGGCATTGCCCCCAAAGAAATCAGCTCTTTTAACTTTTAAAAAAAATACAAACAACCCCCCAAACAGTTTAAACCCACTACCCACACAACCAAACCCCCCAAATAAAATCCTATCCAAATAAACCTAAGCCTAACCATTGCCCTGAAAAGGGCATTTGGTTGGGCATTGCCCTTAAAAGGGCATTTAGCTCTTTTACATTGCCTCAAACCCATAGCTAAAAAATAAAACCCACCAATAAACCCTTAAAAAAAAACTAACACTAACCCCCGACGATCCACTTACAGTTTTTGAAGACCAGACATCCATCCTCATGCAGGCGGCAGAAGTCCTCATCAAAGCTGGCAGAAGTCTTCATTCAAGCGGGCAGAAGTCTTCATCCAGACGTCATCTCTATCGTCATCCATCCAGCGCGGAGCGGGTCTATCTTCAAGACATCTGGCGCGGAGCATCCTCTTCTTCCGATGGCTGTTGAAGAATGAAGTTTCCCCTTTAAATGACATCATCCAAGATGGCATCCCTTACATTCCGATTGGCTGATAAAATCTTTATCAGCCAATAGGAAATTAAGGGGGAAAAAAATCCTATTGGCTGTTGCAATCAGCCAATAGGATTGAGCTTTCATCCTATTGGTGATCCCAATCAATCTAATAGGATTGAGCTTGCGTTCTATTGGCTATTCCAATCAGTCAATAGAATGCAAGCTCAATCCTATTGGCAGATTGGATTAAGCTAATAGGATGAAAGCTGAATCCTATTGAATGATTGCAACAGCCAATAGGATTTCGCCCCCCTTAATCTCCTATTGGCTGATAGACTTCCTATCAGTCAATGGAATGTAAGGGATGGCCCATCTTGGATGATGTAATTTAAAGGGAAACTTCATTCTTTCAACGGCCATCGGAAGAAGAGGATGCTCCCGCCGCCGGATGTCTTGAAGATGGACCCGCCTCCCACGCCCGGATTGATGAGATAGAAGATGCAGTCTGGATGAAGACTTCTGCCCCGCTTAGATGAAGACTTCCTGGTCGGCTTCGATGAGGACTTCTGCCGCCTGGATGAGGATGGATGTTCCCGGTCTTCTAAAAAACTGTATGTGGATCGTCGGGGTTAGTGTTAGGTTTTTTAAAGGTTTATTGGGTGGGTTTAATTTTTAGCTTAGAGTTTTTCGGCCAATACAAAAAGCGCCTAAATGCCCTTTTAAGGGCTGTGCCCATCCAAATGCCCTTTTCAGGGCAATGGTTAGCTTAGGTTTATTTAGATAGGATTTTATTTGGGGGGTCTTGGTTGTGTGGGTGGTGGGTTTTATTGTTGGGGGTTGTTTGTATTTTTTTTACAGGTAAAAGAGCTGATTTCTTTGGAGCAATGCCCTGCCAAAAGGCCCGTTTAAAGGCCATTGGCATAGTTTAGTGTAGGCTAGGGTCTTTTCTTTTATTTTGGGGGGCTGGCATTTTTATTTTGATTAGGGTTATTAGATTAGGAGTAATTTTGTTTTTATTTTTGATACATTTCTTTTTTTATATTTGTTCTAATTTGGTGTTTATTTTTTGTAATTTAGATGATTGTATTCTTGTTAATTTAATTTATTTAATTTTATGGTAATGTTAGGTTTTAGTGTAAGGGCAGGTTAGGTTTTATTTTACAGGTAAATATGTATTTATTTTAACTAGGTAGCTTGTAAACTAGTAAATAACTATTTATTAACTAGTCTACCTACTTAAATAAATACAAACTTAGCTGTGAAATAAAAATAAACACTAAGCTAGCTACAATGTAACTATTAGTTATATTGTAGCTAGCCTTAGGGTTTATTTTTTTACAGGTAGGTAAGTATTTATTTTTAAATAGGAATTGATTTAGTTATTAATAATAAGTTTTATTTAGAATTATTTTAATTTGTTAAAGTTAGGGGGTGTTAGGGTTAGGGTTTCGTTAGGGTTAGACTTAGGGTTAGGGTTACGTTAGGGGTTAAATATATTCTATTAGTGTTAGTTATGTGGGAGGCCCAGAGGTTTAGGGGTTAATAACTTTTGTATAGTGGTGGCCGGCGACACTTGGGGGCGGCAGATAAGGGGTTAATAAGTGTAATGCTAGGTGTCGGCGATGTCGGGGGGAGGCAGATTAGGAGTTAATAAGTGTAGGTAAGTGGCCAGCGACATTGGGGCGGCATGATTACGGGGTTAATAAGTGTAATGTAGGTGTCGGCAATGTTCAGGGACAGCAGATTAGGACGTGTTAATAAGTGTAATGTAGGTGGCGAGCGATTGTTAAGGGCAGCAGATTAGGGGTGTTTAGACGTGGGGTTTATGTTAAGGTGTTAGGCTTTAAACGTACATTTTTCCCCATAGACATCAATGGGGCTGCGTTACAGAGCTTTACGCTCCGCGATTGCAGCGTGTTAGGCTTTTTTAAGCCTGACTCTCCCCATTGATGCTCATATGAGGAAATTGTGCACGAGCACGTCAAAACTACTGGCTTGTAATTGGATGAGGTATGGAGCTCAACGCAACCATATCGCCCCGCACAAGTCGGGTTTTTTGCAAACCTGTAATAACCAGCCGCTATGAAGGTGAGCGGTGAAAATAACGTACAAGTTATTAGCGAGCCAGCCCATAACGCAAAACTGTAATCTGGCTGACGAAAGTGTTCTAACTGTGCATTTACTGAAAATATTTCCAATTCAATGTTTTCACATTAGGGTAGAATGTTCTAAGTATTTTTAAATAGATATGTAAATACGTGGTCTACCCGACGTGCTCAAAAAAGCCATCTCCGTCTAGCGAAGCTAACGAGGGGAGCGCAAAACTACTGCTCCACTCGTAATCTAGCCCACAATATTTATTCAATCACATATTAAGCTCCATACATACCTGCTTCCCGCAATGTAAGAAGCAGTGGTCATCAGATTATTATTATTAATATTAATAGAGCACTGATGATGACTGGATATTTTAATATATGTCATCTGTGAATTATTTATTAATTCATCATTATTACATATCAAATGTATACTTTAATGTGATTACAAAAATAAAATTCTGCTCTTTGTAGTTAATCATAACATGTTTCATAGTTTTTTAAAAAAAAGCCTTATTTCAGCGATATTTGTAACCTTTTCTTAAATCAAAAACATTGTGTTTATAAATATGTGAACTGAGCATATGCAAAACATTCCATTAAACCTGTGTAAAGTGGTGCACCCCTGAAAACTGGTCAAAATGGTTTTGAAAGAGCTCAGGGCTGTAGCAAAAATAATACAACAATAAAACAAAAATAATACAAAAAACTAGTGGAATATTGCTCTTGTGGACTACTGGAGGTATAGAGGATGTTATTGTGCCATTTAATGATTTTGAAACGTTTGTGGAAGTGGGCAATCTGAGTGCTTTACATGGAGATGGAATGGCTTAGAATTTTGAAAACCCTGAAAAAAACATACAAGGCTTCACTCAGGACTTATGATGATTGCGAACTTCATGAAAGTTTAATTTTGAATTTACTGTTACATTTACCATCTACTGGTTATTGTAGTACCCAATATCATATACTGTATATTGTTCACAAGAAAGTAAAACTCCTATTGATAAGCACAACTGCAACCAACTTTGGAAAACCACACTTAAATGTAAAGGTCTCGTAAGTGTAAAACATTCACATTGTCATGCTAATAGGAGCAGGTTCATGGGGTGTTTGAGCTCATGTGTGGAGGCGACGGACATTAGATCTGACTTGCGCACTAAAAGGGGCCTGTGAGATAGACTTCTTAATGGAACTACCCCTTTAAGGGATAGCTGAAGTAAACAGACAGTCAATGCAAGTTTATTGTACAGGACACTGAAGAGTATCGAATATTGGAAGCAGGATAGGTGAGCCATGTGAGCTCACTCCCAGAGATGAAATCGGAGGCAATGCCCAGAATAGGGTTAGAAACAGGAATGCCCACTTAAGGCAGAGGCTCGGGAGTGCCCACTTGAGGCTGAGAGGAATGCCCATGATAAGGGCTAGAAACAGGAATGCCCACCTCTAAGGCCAAGACTGGAGTGCCCACTTGAGGCAAGACAGGAATGTTACTTGAGGTTGAAGACTGGAATGCCCCCCTTGAGGCCAAGAGAGGAATGCCCCCACTTTAGGCAAAGAGAGGATTGCCCACTTGAGGCCAAAGACAGCCAATGCCCCACTTGATTGCCAAAGGCAGGATTGCCCACTTGAGGCCAAAGACTGGAATGCCCACTTGAGGCCGAAGACTGAAATGCCCACTTGAGGCAGAAGACTGGAACAGAACACAGCAGCTGGGTAGACACCCACTGTAAAGTACAATAGTTGGATACTGATATGTGACAGATACCCTCTGCAGAGCTTGGAAGCAGGAGCTGGAGTCTGGCACTTGGCAGACACCCTCTATAGAGCTATTGTACAAAAACTAGACACAGGAACTTGATAGACACCCTCTGCAGAGCTTGGGTGCAGGAACTAGATACAGGAACTTGACAAAACACCCTCTGCAGAGCTTGGGTGCAGTAGTTGGACACTGGAACTTGGCAGACACCCTCTGCAGAGCTTGATTGCTATAGCTGGAGACTGGCACTTGGCAGACACTCCATGCAAAGCTTGGATGCAGTAGCTGTATACTAGAACTTGGCAAGCGGCCTCTGCAGGGTTAGGCACTGAAAAAGGATACCAGTGCTTGCCAGGCATCTTTTGACTTGGGTACAGTGGCAGGATACCAGAAAAGGCAGGATGGTCCGATGGTGACACAGGATAACAGGTAGAAGTGACAGGCTAGTTGATGAGGGACTAGGCAGGAGACAAGCCGAGAGTCAGATACCTGAGAGCAGTCCGATAATTCATCAAATACAGGGAGAGTCTGTTAGAGTATTCAGGAGATAAGGCCAATTCAGAATACCAGAATAGCAGTCGGATCTTTCATCAAACAAAGGGTATCTCTAAGAAAGTAGTCAGGAGGCAAGCCAAATTCAGGAACCAGAGGGAAAAAAACAAGAACTCGGGGAAGGTCAGAGGCACTAACAGACTGGTAGAACTAAAATATCAGGGCTGGGAGTGGTCTGTGAGGCTGCCTTTTATAGCAGTGCTGACAAGGTGGAGCTAAAGAGCACAACTAGAGCAGGCAACAGGTTTCACAAAGCATTAGCACAAACTAAAGCTATCTGGTGTCACAAATACAGAGCTACAGGCTGTGAATCAAGAGTCCAAGGTTCAATACCAGGCATGGGAGTGACACACATCCGTTTAGTTATACAAAAGTAGCATTGCTGGATAGAGCGGAAGGTGTCTTGGTGACTTTGCAGACATGAACAAGACCAGCTAACTGTGCATTTTGAGTTGTTTTATTTTTTCTTTCTTTGTGCACATGTGAGTGTGTATTGTTTTATAGAGAGAGGTTGTGTACTTGCTTTTGTGTATCACAGTGGAACTCATTCTATGCACTGGGTTTGTGGTTAAGAGATACAGTTCTGTTGGTTATAATAGAGAGTCCCTCGAAACACACATATGACAAGAGGTGGGTACAAATCAATTTGAACTGTGCAATGAGTTGTGATATTTAGGTGAGATATTTCCACAATATGTTAGTTTCACAAACAGGTTTATTTATTATAGGACATTTTTTTGCAATCTTTCATACAGTTTCTCACAAATTTACAAGCTTTACTGTGATATTCATACAAATCCACAAGTCTATGCTTGTTTTTTTTGAGTTTTTTATTGGTATAAAATATATGCCTGTTCATGTGAATTGGGGGTTGAAATTTTTGGAATAAGCATGACAGTATGCACGCTAATTGACTTGTATGTAACCATATTGGGGGATATTTATCAAAGCATCAACTATGTTGCATTCGCGGGCGTCAATACGCTCGCCAACCATCGCGGCCGTGGATCTGAATACAATCTCCTTATTTATCAGAAAAGCTGTCAAAAACACGCACGTCAAGTACGTCAAGTACGTCAAGTATCGGACTGGTGTTAACTCACAGTCATCAATGTCGCGGCTATTCAGGTTTTTCCCAACTTTATTTATACCATTTCACTACTGTCCACGAACAAGCACATTTCTCTTTAGCACATTAGTGTATATAGTGTAAATGTATTATTTTTCTGAGCAGGACTAATTGCGAATATAGCAGGATAAAACTACAGGGGGTGCAGAGGGCACAATTGCAACTGGGCCCCCAAGGGTGGGAGCCCAGCTTAAAAAAAAAAAATGTTTTAATAAAAAACGTTGACCTGCCATTGCCTGCACTGATATCATGTGAGTGTGACATGATGATTCACTAGTGTCCCTGACTACAGGGGTTAGTCTTTCTGTTTTACCCATTGGTGTTTATGTGTGTGTGTGTATGTGTGTGTGACTGTGTGTGTGTGTGTGTCTGTATGTATGTATGTGACTGTGTGTGTATTTATGTATGTGTGTGTGTATGTTTGTGGAACCAGCAAATTACAGACCTTGTTACTACAGCATGGGGGGAGGGGGTAAACAGTGTCACTATAGAGTACCACTATATACAGTATGGGGGGGCTGGACCATGTCACAGACTTCTGTGGTCACTTTATAAAGTACTGGGGCGGGTAGTGTCAGGCCAGCCATCTCACCGGCAGATTACAGACTGTGTCACTGACTCACTATATACAGTACTGGTGGGTTAAACAGTGTCACTATATACAGTAATAGGGGGTCAGACCATCTCACAGACTGTGGGCACAGGGTACCTCCTTTTGCAGACGTAATCTGATTCACATTTTTTTCTGTGTTAAATGTTAAAAAAAGATATGTATCAAATTCACTTTTTTTTGGGGGGGGGGGGGGTTGTAGGTGGGGGGTGTAGGGGGGGTTCCCTTCTTAGAGTCTTGCACCTGGGCCTGTGGTTTCTAGTTACTCCTATTTGGTGCAAAGTGTAGAGTGAATTATTAGAATTCTTTTTAATATTGGACATACATATTCTATTATGTATATACACACCTATATATATATATATATATATATATATATATATATATATATATATATATATATATATATATATATATATATGTATGTATATGTGTGTGTGTGTTATGTCAGAAAACTTTTGCAAACATATTTACATGTCCCTAAGTTCCTTTTTTTGTTCTAAACAATGTTGTCTGTCATATCTCTGTGTTTATTTATACCACTATATGAATATATTGTAAATGTATTATGATTCGGAGCAGGAATAATTTTGAATATAACATGTAATCATAGTATCATATGTATTTATTTGCAATCTATGGATAATTTAAAGGGATAGGAAAGTAAATATGTAAGTTGCATTAGTGGGAGTTAGCTGCTAATTGGTGCCTGCACACATTTGTCTCTTGTGATTGGCTAAATAGATGTGTTCAGCTAGCTGCCAGTAGTGCAATGCTGTTCCTTCAGCAAAGGATAACAAGAGAATGAAGCAAATTTGATAATAGAAGTAAATTGAAAAGTTGTTTAAAATTGTATGTTCTATCCAAATCATGAAAGAAAATATTGAGGTTTCCTGTCCCTTTAAGAGCTGGGCCAGGTTTCTCTTTGCACCTGTCTAACCCCTCCTGATTGCAATCTATTTTTAAAAAACACCCCTTCTAAAGACCGCTGCTCCATAACCCTGTCCACCTGCTCTGAGCAGGTGGACAGGAGTCGCCGGAATTCAACCCGATCGAATACGATCGGGTTGATTGACACCTCCCTGCTGGCGGCCGATTGGCCATGAGTCAGCAGGGGGCGGCGTTGCACCAGCAGCTCTTGTGCGCTGCTGGTGCAATGCTGAATACGGAGAGTGTATTGCCCTCCGTATTCAGCGAGGTCTATGCAGACCTGATCTGCACTGTCGGATCAGGTCCGCAAGACCTTTGATAAATTGGCCCCTATGTAACAAATGGCACTTACATGTTTTGATGAGTGATCAATGACAACAAAATGTATATTTGAATCAGATTGGCTGATGTCATAAATCATGTGATTATGCATATTCTAATCAAAAGTGATTGAAAAACTCACTAGTGTGTGGGTTGTTTAGGAGTTTGCATTATAATTGGTGTGAAAAGTGTTGCTTCAAAATTGGTGCGAAGTGGAGAGTGGGACTTGTATTACATGGCTTAAACATGGTGCACATAGATTTTCCACAAAAAATAAAAAGGAAGCTAACTATATTAAGTTCTGTATTTCATTTTTATCTCTATTAGTGCGACAAGTTTGGGGCAAAACTTTTCAACAAATTTGTAGAAATATTTTCCCTCTGTTTTGTAATGAGAGACAAATTTGTAACATAATCCATCAGTAGTAATGTATTTTTCATTTTTATTCCTATATCTACTAGTGCACCAAATGTGGAGCAATAATATTGCTTGATTTAGAAAGGGTATACAATTTGAATAGAGTTTCTAATTTACTTTTATTATGTAATATACTTCATACTCTTGCAGCATCGAAAATAAGCTTTCTGTGTTTTCAGACTCCCATTGAGTTCTATGGCATCCGCAATCTCAAGAGTGGCAGATTGAAAACTAGGTACGCTGCATCGGAATAGACGCGAGCGTACCTGTTAAATGTTTGATAAATTTGAAAAAGGCTCAAATAGAGTCGAATCTGAATTCGGAACATCTGTAATGACGCAACCATCAATCTGTGTCGGATTGAGATCCTGGGATCGTATTTTACATCACAAAGTTCAACATTTGCCGATCTTGACGCTTTGATAACTAAGGCGGATCAGTCTCCAATTCCAGCGTATTTTCAGTTGACGCTTTGATAAATAGGCCCCATTGTCACCAAATACCACGCACTAACGCTGTGTATGTGTATGAATCTTGCTGAATGTAGCAGAGTTGTCGGTGATCTGTAGTGAATTCATTCTGCTAGCAGCACAGACATAACATGAGATGTTGCTGTAATCGCTCTCTATCCTCAGGATAGCCTGCACAGCGTGCACCTAACTGATAATTAATTAGAGACAAAATCATGTCAGCTCTCAAATGAGTGTAAGATTTTACATTATTTGTAAATTGTTTTGCATACTTAGCCCTAGATGTTTCATCCCCATCATAAAAATATACAAATCAGGATTCATGTAACTTATTTATTGTATAGCGGAAGTGTCTGTGCTGATGTTCTCTAGGGATCCAAGCTATGGAAATAAGTAAAACTGGCTTTTTTTAACTTGTGTTTCTTGTTTGTAGGGTAATCCAAATAGAATATTCAAGGTTTTCTCACAATATATTGTTTTATCAGCAGGTTACCAGCTGCCCACGAGCCGTTTTCTGTGTTGCGCAATCATAATCAGTCATTTTACCTTTTTTTATCGGAAGCACTTTTTCATTATTGTTTAAAGGGACATAATACTCATATGCTAAATCACTTGAAACCGATGCAGTATAAATGTAAAAAGCTGACAGGAAAATATCACCTGAGCATCTCTATGTAAAAAAGGAAGATATTTTACCTCACAATCACCTCAGCTCAGCAGAGTAAGTTCTGTGTAAAAAGTTATACTCAGCTGCTCCCAGATGCAGGTAAAAATAAAAAAATGAAGAAATGAACAGCAGCCAATCAGCATCAGCAGTGCTGAGGTCATGAACTCTTTTACTGTGATCTCATGAGATTTGACTTAACTCTCAAGAGATTTCATAGTAAGCTTCCTTTACCTGATTGGTGAAATAATATGAGAGTGCACGAGGCTCATCCCCTAAGCTATCCTAGGACAGACACACTAAAATGCTGCTTAGAAATCCTTTACAATGGGATGTGGCTACTGAGGAACTTTTGAGGTAAAATATCTTTCTTTTTTACATAGAGATGTTCAGGTGATATTTTCTAGTCAGCTTTTTACAGCTATACTGCATCACTTTCAAGTGTTTAAACATTTGGGTATTATGGCCCTTTAAGTAAAAAAAATTCCCTATATTTAACATGAGCAAGTTCTGTTTTACTGATTATGACCCAACAGGTCAATCCCAATCCTTTAAAAAAACTTAAATGATTTATCCAAACAATCCCCATAGACATTAATAGGGGGTTTCTATTGATAATCATTAGATATATTTTTCTAAAGGATTGTGATCAACTGGTAAATTGTCCAAACTAAGCAGCACGTTTGGGTTTGTGTGAAACTAGTAAGAGTAAGAATTTGCAGATGACTAGCATTAATGCTTATATGTATATAAATACATATAAATATACACACAATCACATACAATTTGCAATGTGCAACTACTTACAGCCCACATTTGAGTTTTTACTTGTGTTTCTGAATAGCAAACCAATTGTTTTGTCTTTCTAGGCAATCATCAGTAGACTGATATGAACCTGTCATTTATTTGCCCCAACTATTGTGTCCTGGCGAAGAATTAAGCTCATCAGCGCATGCAACACAGTACACTGCAAATCACATAAAGAGATAGCGCTGAAGACGTTGCACATTTTACTTTGGTATAGTGAAGCTGTCAGATGGTGACGGGTTAAGCTTTGAGGCTGGGGAGGATGTCACTTGTTATTATAAATGACTTTCAAGTTAATTGCCTGTTTTGGTGAGTAGCTAGTGAGGTCACAGCTGCTCCCTGAAGCTGTCCCCAATGCAATAAATAATAGAATATGTACCTCCCAGGCAGGCAGACAGCAGCAGTGTCAGCCTCCCTTGGGAACAACTCTCCTTCCTGTCTACTATTTGTTAGCAGGGCACAAATTACATAGAAGCTCACTCAGTGTCTATTAACCCTTATCTTGGCAGTGCCTCTTCCTCGCCAAGTAACAGGACTTGAGTCCAGATTAAAGTTTATCACCTGATAGGTACCTTAAAGTGAATATTTTCCTCTCTTGCATCTAATCTGAAAGTCAAATTAACTTATATGGTTCAGAATAGATAAAGTGCACAATTAAATTAGATTCACTACTATTATTAACTGTAACTCTCTCTCAGTCTCCTTTGGGGAAACTTAGGGACCTATGATCAGAACTTCACCAGATCAGATGTGAAAAAACCACAGCGACCATCGCAGGGTACTGCTCTCAGGGAATTCTCTAAAAAAAAGGGTCTATTCCAGTGAGTTATGATATGTCTCCCATAGAAAGTGATGGAACTCACTGGAAAAGGAAACTTCTCTTGGGTGAGTGAAATTAGCAGGTAGCCAGGCGGGCACCTTAAAAATTAAATCTTGCAGCCAATACAGATCAGCTTACTTACAACGTATAGTATCTTACAACCATGTGTATTTTCATATGGAGATGTTTTTCTATGAATGTAACAGTTGTGCCTAAGCGTTCTCAGGTTTATCGCCGCTGTTTGCGCACATCAGATGTATCGCTCATTTATTAGAAGTTGAAAGTAAACACAATCCATTGAGAGCATTGAGATAGCACAACCTCAGAGCTCTGGTTAACTGTTTCGCGAAACAAAAAAGTGTCACAAAACACATAAAAAATATATTGAAAAGTACAGTTACAGTCATAATAACACTGTCTAATAGAAATTATTCTAAAAAAATATTGCACAAAAAAGTTATAAGGGTTCAAAGATATGAGGTTTTAGGTGTTAGACAAAAAAGGCAGGCAAAGGGCTTTAGCATAGAAATACATACATATACATGTCTAAATGTGTGTTTATATATATATATATATATATATATATATATATATATATATATATATATATAAATAAAAAACATATAGATGTGTGCGTGTTTATTTGTATGTGCATTTGTATTTATATGTGTATATCTTTATTTATACACATATATGCATATAAACACATAAATACATATGCATTGGAGCTATTTGCAGTCAAGTAGATGAAAACATGTAAAATCTTATTTATGCAATATTCATATTTAATAAACTGTTACACTGTGTATTTCCTGTAAATATTTCACATTCCAATGTTCTGCACATAGCAGAATATGTTCAAAGTATTTATAAATAGTTATTCCTATATATATATATCTGTATATATCTATACCTATGTATAATCATGTATATATATATATATATATATATTAAGTCCAACTGGTTTAGCACTCTCGATGTTACCACTGCTGGCTGAGGTGCGAAGCAAAAGTATCAATACAGTCCCAAAGAAAGCCAGCACTCTCCGGTGTTAAGTAGTGATGTCGCGAACCTAAAACTTCCGGTATTGTTCGCGAACCCGTGAACCGCATGAACCGCCATTGAATTCAATAGGCAGGCGAACTTTAAAACCTACAAGGACTCTTTCTGGCCACAATAGTGATGGAAAAGTTGTTTCAAGGGTACTAACACCTGGACTGTCGCATGCTGGAGGGGGATCCCTGGCAAAACTCCCATGGAAAATTACATAGTTTATGCAGAGTCTGCTTTTAAGCCATAATGGGCCTAAATCAACTAACATTCCCAAAGTGGCTGTCTCAAAACATCCCGGACAGAAGGTAGATTGATAGATAGGATAGATAGATATACATAGATTGATAGTTAGATAGAATCGATAGAAGAGAAATAGATAGATTTGTTAGATATATAATTACCCTAATAAAGTCTAATAATTAAACATGCGTTCTTGGACCCAACTAGCTTGTGTTAATTAGTGCTTTTCTTAGCACTTTAATCCCTGTTCTCCCCCCCCCCTATCGGGGGTGTTCTATATGGCCTGCCTGATTACCCTGAAAAAATATAATAATAAGACATGCGGTCTGGTACCTATTTTAACTAGGTTGTGTTTTAAGTACTACCATTCTTAGCACTTTAATCTCTGTAACTCCCCCTATTTGGTGAGGTCTATACGGCCTGGATGATTACCTATACAAAATATAATAATAAGACATCTGCTCTTGGTCTGCGACCCATGGTAACTATGTTGTGTTAATTAGTAATGTCCTTCGCATTTTAATAGCTGTTACTCATACTCACCCTATCGGTGGAGGTCTATATGGCCTGCATGATTACCCTAACAAAATATAATAACCAAACATATGCTCTGGGACCCATGGTAAGTAGGTTGTGTTAAGTAGTACTGTTCTTTGCAGTTTAATACCTGTTACAACACCAAATGGTGGCAGGTCTATCTGGCCTTCATGATTAGCTGCACCCAAACCCAAAAAAAAGCAGAGTGGTCTTAGACTAACACCCATGGCTAACTCGGTTGTTTCAATTAGTACTATTCTTAGCACTTTCATCCCTGTTACGGGTGGTCTACATGGCCATCATGATTAGCCGAACAAAATACTACAATCCAACCTTTGCTCAGTCTTCATAGGCCCTTCATTGGCTGTATTTTGATAGTACAGTTCTTATTATTTTTATAGCTGCAATCAACAATCAAATATTTTTTAATTTTAATTAGTAACTATACTGTGACAACAATTAGGATTGGTGTAAATAGTTGGCAAGACAGCCTGGCACAAAAGGCTGGCAGGCAGGAGGTAAATGCAATTCAAGGACACTAGGAGACTGAATACTGACAGTCAAAACAGTGATGATTGACAATTTTTGCAATACTGTTAAAAGAAATAGGATTGCTGGCAATAATTGGCTAGGTGGGCCTGGCACACAGCAGGCTGCAAGGCAGGAGGAAAGTGCAATTCACTGGCACCAGCAAACTGAGGATTCCCAACAAATATTAACCAAAATTTTAATTTTTAATTAATAAGAATACTGTGACAACAAATATGATTGGCGTAAATATTTTTCAAGTAGGCCTGGCACACAGGCTTGGAAGGAAGTAGAAAAGTGCAATTCTAGGGCACGAGCAAACTGAGGATTAAGATCAACAATCAAGAATTTTTTTAATTTTATTTAGTAACTATACTGTGACAACAATTAGGATTGGTGTAAATAGTTGGCAAGACGGCCTGGCACAAAAGGCTGGCAGGCAAGAGGTAGATGCAATTCAAGGACACTAGGAGACTGATTACTGACAGTCAAAACAGTGATGATTGACCATTTTGGCAATACTGTTAAAAGAAATAGGATTGCTGGCAATAATTGGCTAGGTGGGCCTGGCACACAGCAGGCTGCAAGGCAGGAGGAAAGTGCAATTCACTGGCACCAGCAAACTGAGGATTCGCCACAAATATTACCCAAAATTTTAATTTTTAATTAATAAGAATTCTGTGACAACAAATATGATTGGTGTAAATATTTTTCAAGTAGGCCTGGCACACAGGCTTGGAAGGCAGTAGAAAAGTGCAATTCTAGGGCACGAGCAAACTGAGGATTAAGATCAACAATCAAATATTTTTTAATTTTAATTAGTAACTATACTGTGACAACAATTAGGATTGGTGTAAATAGTTGGCAAGACAGCCTGGCACAAAAGGCTGGCAGGCAGGAGGTAAATGCAATTCAAGGACACTAGGACACTGAATATTTGCGGTCCAAAAAATTATGATTTTTATTTTTTTATATACTGTTACAATAATTATGATTGGTGCCACTAATTGGCTAGTTGGGTCTGGCACACAGGCTGGCAGATATGAGTCGTGGATGGTAGGTAGGGCAGCAATTTAACACAGTATGCTGTGTAAGTGACAAAAACACAGGCCTGATAGAAAATTAAGTTAGATTACACTAGCAAAATATTTTAAAATTTTAGATTTTAATATTAAAATAATGTTAAGAAGTGCAATGCACATATGAGTGGTCGCACTGGCTGGCTGCTACGTAGGGCAGCAATTAACAACAGTATGCTTTGTAAGTTAGATAGACAGTTAGACACAGGCCTGATAGAAAATAAAATTAGATTACACTAGCATAATGATTTAAAGACTTTTTTTGGCAATTTAAAGAAAAAGGTTAAGCACATAAATATGAGTCGTGGCTGTCTAGCCTTGGAAGGGCAGCTATTAAAAACAGTAGGCTCTGTAAGTCAGATACACACACGCCTGATAGAAAATACTATTAGATTATGCTAGAAAAATTATTTAAATTATTTTTTGGGGGAGGAAATTAAAAAAAGGTTAAACACATATGAGTTGTGGCTCATAGACTAGGGAGGGCAGTAGGCTCTGTATGTCAGCAAAAACACACAGGCCTGATAGAAAATTATATTAGATTACACTATCAAACAAATTTAAAAATTTATTTTTTTAAATTTAAATTAAGGTGAAGAAGATATGAGTGCTGGGTGGATGCCTGGCACAGACCAATTAACCAAAAGACTGAAAAAAATGAGGTATATTAATGCTGAGTGAGCCTGACAGACACAGGCCTGATAGTAAATGTAATTAGATTACACTAGCAAAATATTTTTTTTTTTTTTTTTTTTTAAATTTAAAATAATGTTATAAACGGATATTAACACTGGTGGCTGGCACAGAGCAATGAACCAGAGTATATGCTGTGTGACACAGGCCTGATAGAAAATGAAAAAAAATTACACTAGCAAAATAATTAAATTTTTTGGTTAGTTACATTTAAACTAATGTTGTTAGGGAGATATCAGTGGTGGCAGTAATCACAGCAGCATATGCTGTGAGCCTTAAACACACAGCCTGAAAGCCAGGCAAATGCTAATAAAAAAAAAAAAAAAACGAAAAAAAAAAAACGGCACGAAATATAGCCCTAAAAAGGGCTTTTTGGGGTGCTGTGCTTGCAGCAGAGATGAGTGGAGTCCTTCTGGACTGTAAATACACTAGCCTAGCTATGTTTTTCCTATTAATGTCAGGAGCAAAAACACAACACGTCCTCTCATTAAGAAAGCAAGGTCGTTATGAGTCTAAAATGGCGGATTCCGAGTAGCTGGGAGGGTCTGTGAGGGAGTGTCTGATGTTGATTGGCTCTAATGTGTCAGACGGCTGTGACATAAAGGGTCAAAGTTTCCTCAATGATGACACATAGGGGCGGATCGAACATCGCCATGTGTTCGCCCACAAACGTGAACAAGCTATGTTCGCTGTGAACCGTTCGCGGACGAACAGTTCGGGACATCACTAGTGTTAAGATCATTCAAATCTCTTTAATGCAATTAGTGACGTTTTGGGGTTTCACCCCCATCCTCAGACCATTATAATAACAAAATGACAAATGTGATACTTATATATACAACTCACCGATTACGTGATCGCAAAACCTCTAGTTCCTGTTTGTGACTAACAGCATGGCGGTTGCTTAGGCGTGGTGCATGCGTCACAGTCGGGCGCCGCCCGTAGCCTAGCAACATACCACAACAAAACAAACCTAATTAATTAATGTGCAAATCTTATATACATATGAACTAACATGAGCTGACATGACTAAACTTTGTTAAAGACTTCTTTCCGCTTTGATGAGGACTTCTCACGGCTTCTTTGAGGATGGATGTCGGGTCTTCAAAACTGTAAGTGGATCTTCAGGGGTTTATTGGGTGGGTTTTATTTTTAGGTTAGTGCTTTGGGCTGTAATAGAGCTAAATGCCCTTTTAAGGGCAATGCCCATCCAAATGCCCTTTTCAGGGCAATGGGGAGCTTAGGTTTTTTTTAGTTAGGGTTTTATTTGGGGGATTGGTTGTAATAGAGCTGATTTCTTTGGGACAATGCCCTGCAAAAGGCCCTTTTAAGAGCTATTGGTAGTTTAGTTTAGGCTAAGGTTTTTTTTTATTTTGATAGGGCTATTAGATTAGGTGTAATCAGTTAAAATTTCTTGTTATTTGTTTTTTATTTTGTGTAATTTAGTGTGTTTTTCTCTTGTTAAGTGTGTTCAGTCCACGGGTCATCCATTACTTATGGGATATATTCTCCTTCCCAACAGGAAGTTGCAAGAGGATCACCCAAGCAGAGCTGCTATATAGCTCCTCCCCTCACATGTCATATCCAGTCATTCTCTTGCAACCCTCAACAAAGAAGGAGGTCGCGAGAGGAGCTGGAGTTTTTACTTAATTATTCTTCAATCAAAATTTTGTTATTTTAAATGGCACCGGAGTGTGCTGTTTTTCTATCTCAGGCAGTATTTGGAAGAAGAAACTGCCTGCGTTTTCTATGATCTTAGCAGGCGTAACTAAGATCCACTGGCTGTTCTCGACATTCTGAGGAGTGGGGTAACTTCAGAAAATGGGAATAGCATGCGGGGTCTCCCGCAAATGAGGTATGTGCAGTACAATATTTTCTGGGAATGGAATTGACTAAGAAAACACTGCTGTTACCCGTATGATGTAAGTACAGCCTTAAATGCAGTAGTAGTGACTGGTATCAGGCTGATAAATGTATGCACAGTAGAGTTATTTTCTAGGGACTAGAATTTGACTGAAAAAATACTGTTAATACTGATATAATGTGTGAGCCTTAACTGCAGTAGAAGCAACAGGTAGCAGGCTTAGTAATAACTTTACACAGCATCTGAAATGCTGTTTTTTAAAACGTTTACTGGCATGTTAATCGTTTTGTGAGGTACTTTGGTGATAAATCTTTTTGGGCATGATTTTTTTCCACACGGCTAACGTATATTTCTGCATAGAAACCGTTATATCAGGTCTCCCACTGTTGTAATAGGAGTGGGAGGGACCTTTTTTATCGCCTTGTTGCGCAGTTAAAATTCTAGCACAGTCTTCCTGCTTCTTCCTCTTTGATCCAGGACGTCTCCAGAGAGCTCAGGGATCTTCAAAATTCGTTTTTGAGGGAGGTAATCAGTCACAGCAGACCTGTGACAGTGTGTTTGACTGTGATAAAAGCGTTAAATCTTAATTTGATATCCGTTTTGGGTACTGAGGGGTTAATCATCCTTTTGCTAATGGGTGCAATCCTCTGCTAATTAATACATTTAAAGAATTGTTGACTATAACTGAACTAGTTCTTTGTTATTCAATTGTGTTTTTTTTTTTTAAAAAGCGCTGCAGCATTTTTTTATATTGCTTGTAAACTTATTGAAGTAATTTCCAAGCTTGCTAGCTTCATTGCTAGTCTGTTTAAACATGTCTGATACAGAGGAATCTGCTTGTTCATTATGTTTAAAAGCCGATGTGGAGCCCAATAGAAATATGTGTACCAATTGTATTGATATTACTTTGAATAAAAGTCAATCTGTACCGATAAAGAAATTATCACCAGACAACGAGGGGGAAGTTATGCCGTCTAACTCTCCTCACGTGTCAGTACCTTCATCTCCCACTCGGGAGGTGCGTAAGATTGAGGCGCCAAGTACATCAAGGCCCTTACAAATCACTTTACATGATATGGCTAATGTTATGAAAGAAGTATTATACAATATGCCCGAGTTAAGAGGCAAGCGCGACAGCTCTGGGTTAAGGACAGAGCGTGCCGATGACACGAGAGCCATGTCTGATACTGCGTCACAATTTGCAGAACATGAGGACGGAGAGCTTCATTCTGTGGGTGACGGTTCTGATTCAGGGAGACCGGATTCAGAAATTTCAAATTTTAAATTTAAGCTTGAGAACCTCCGCGTGTTGCTAGGGGAGGTGTTAGCGGCTCTGAATGATTGTGACACGGTGGCAATCCCAGAGAAATTATGTAGGCTGGATAAATACTATGCGGTACCGGTGTGTACTGACGTTTTTCCTATACCAAAGAGGCTTACAGAGATTATTAGCAAGGAGTGGGATAGACCCGGTGTGCCTTTTTCCCCTCCTCCGATATTTAGAAAAATGTTCCCTATAGACGCCACCACACAAGACTTAAGGTGGAGGGAGCAGTTTCTACTTTAGCCAAGCGTACCACTATCCCGGTGGAGGATAGCTGTGCTTTCTCAGATCCAATGGATAAAAAATTAGAGGGTTATCTTAAGAAAATGTTTGTTCAACAAGGTTTTATATTACAGCCTCTTGCATGCATTGCG